>NC_056518.1:2950852-2960262 GCF_014905685.2 Nematolebias whitei
GCAAAGATTGAATTTTAACAAATGAACTGCATGTTGGCATAGTTAAAGTCCTCTTAGTCTCTAACTAAAATGCAGACAAAATTCATTCTTGCTGGGGGTGTTCAGAAACAATACGAAAAACCAATTAAACGATGTCTCAACATTGACAAAAATAGTGACTAAGCAACCAGAAAAACAACGTTTCAACATTGACAAAAGTAGTGATTAAGCAACTAGAAAACGACGTTTTGGTGAGTCACTCACTCTGAATGTCAGATTTGATCACGTTATCGCGTCTGGTAACATTACCCTAACTAACGTCACCCCCCTTGGTCATGGGGCACCGCGAACACGGGTGAGGATGTCGCTCCATGAGCTAAAGTTAGGATGCCCTTGAGTAGTTTTAGCTGTTTGCGCAGCTGAAAGAGGACTTTAAGGTCTGGATTGGAATCCAGGTTGGCTTCAGGCAGAGTGTTTTTCTCTGGGTCAGTCAAGCACAGCATCATCGAGTTTATTGCAGGATCCAACTTCTGAAGTTGGATGATGTCTGGGTCAGTCAGCACGGGTTGTACAGAGACTGTTATCAGCCGGCTTGGCTGTAGCCTGTGCGCGTGTGACTGCCATTACCTCGGCTGTAGGTTGTACTGGCAGAGTTGCGAGCAGCCAGGAGGGGTCAAAGGACCTCTGAGGGCTGTCCACGGCTCCGTCCTTGATAGCTGGTTTATCTGTCCCCGACTACAGTACAGCATCTTTGGTGTGGGAACCTTGGATCTCTACACCTTCAACTACCAATGGTAGGTAGTATCCGGTGGACCCTGACTGTTTCAGCTCGCAGAGGAGGCTGACTTGTTCAGTCAGAGTCGGGTTCACCAGTTGGGTGTTTTTGGTTTCACATGCTTTTGAAGGATAACTTACCAGGACCGTGTTCTCTGCTGAGAGGTCCTCGGTGCCTTCTGCAGTGCCTGCTGTTGGGCAGTCTGTGACTGTCTCAGGAGGCATGAGTATTGGCACGGGTTTGCTCACTCTTGCCCACACTGTATGTTTACCATAATCTATAATCGCTTCAAAGCGATTTATAAAATCCTGGCCGACCAAAAATGGGAATGAGTCAACCGGAGACACATATACCGGGTGGTATAGTGTCATCTCGCCAACCTGCATGTGAACCATAGCTATAGCTGTTAGGGTTGTCTTCGCCTCTGCAAGGCCCTGCAGTCCTATAGCACATTCTATGAGAGGTATTCCCCTGTGAACACTATTAGCGGCAGTCCTGAGCTCCTCGAACAGTTTGGCTGACATAATAGTTATGTCGGCTCCACCATCCAGTAGACCGAGGGAAAAACTCAGATCGGTAAAACCCTCCACTCTGGAGATGGAAGCCAAGGTGGAGACGAGCATCTTTAGCTTGCCGGGCCCAGCTGCAGCCTCGTTCCAGTAGGATGTCACTGCTGGAAAGCGGGGCCAGATGGGGTCAGAGCGATGAGCCGGGGCGGAGCCAAACCTTCCCGCCAGATCATCCGATCGGGACAGAGGGAGTCATCTTCTGACAGTTCTTCTGACAGTGCTATCTAGCTGGCTGAAGAAAAAAATGGGAGCCGATTGCCCGGTCTCACCGTAATTTATATGGACCGGGGGTGGGGCCCACACAGCCGGTGGGCGCGGACTAAAGTTTTCAGTGCTGCGCGCGAAGGGATAAATCCACTAGCGATGGCCTTAAAGGGCGAAGCCTATACGAAATAGAACTCTCTCATTTTGACCAGTTCTGTTCCGGCAACTCTTTGTTCGGATCCGGCAGCTCCACCCCTAAAAGTCCAAAGTCATTGCGCATTTTTATTTTGATTATTTATTAAAAATACAACGAGAGGAGACATTTCCTTTAGCCCAGCGGACCCAGTCTGTGGAGTGGATGTTCCAGCCGCAGCACGCGCTCCTTCTAGAAGCAAGAGAGATGCCACGAAACTGGAGCAAGAGTGGAAAAGAGTTCAGTTCAGAACCATGAAGTGAGGGGTGGAAGAGGGGGGTGTTAGGACACCTGACAGAATCTGAGATGCTCATTCACACACAACGTGCTGTTCCTCTTCATAATACTAATGTTAATCAAGTGTTTACAAATGGAGGTAAATGTTGATGTTTAACAACCTGTTAAACTACACCAAAATACAAGAAATGGCATCTCTGTTATTCAAAATGTTCTGTGAGATGACCCAAGGACCCCCCCCCCCCCCCACACACACACACACACACACACACACCACCACCACCACCGCCTACCCACTGTTCTGGCATCAATCAGTTTACATATTAAGCCCTGCATATAACTGATTTTGATTAATCCCATCAATGAACATATAAACACCAATATACGTACGACTCTCTGAGGGTTTGGTAGTTCTCTCGGAGACGCTGAAAAGAGTCAGAAAGGAACCTACGCCGACGCTGATTTCATCATCAAGGTAGATGGTTCTATTTTCGACCAAGTGTACGGAGGCAAGCTGAGATCTGATGAAGCGTGCACGTTCTGGTCAAACAGATTAATTCCCTCACATATCTCTCTGTAAGATAACTCCATTTCATCTTAAAACTCTCCTCTTTCTCATAAAATCAGTACAGATATTTTAGAAATATCTGAAGCAAAGTCCTCGTTCACCGCCGAGTGATCGATGTCCCTTTTCTGTGAAACTTGTCTGTTATTATTTTCATATTTTGCCAAATTAATGTAAATGTTTGATGTTAAACTTTGATTCTGAAAATAAATGGCCGCATTCACTTTGATGGGTCAAAGATAAATAACGTCTCTCGTTACATTTCTGTTAAACTCAATGCACGACATTACACAGTCAGAAAGATGAGGAACTCGTAAATATTGTATGCATATATATCTCATATATAGTCATACTACATTTGGTGGCCCGTAAAGGCTCATAAATGACTGTGAATTCGTGTAAACATTGATTTTTTCATGTTGGCATGTTGAAAAAATAACAGTTTATCCGCTGTGTTACGCTGCATGTTTAAGCGTGTTGGTCTGTGAAGCTCAGTGAAGCTCACAGGAAGCTGAAATTGTGTCATTGAGTCTTTATAAAGCTGACATTGTACGCCTGTTATGTTAACTAAAAGCTGATGAGCTGTGGAAAACGTTGATTCTGTTTAAAAGTACGGAGGTTCTGCTGAAAGACCAGGACTGTGGTCCGGTTCTGTTGAGTTTGAACGAGTATTTTGAATAGATGGATAAACGTTTTAAAAGCTGAGCGCCGTCTCAGAACACAGTTAAGAGTTATTCGTTACAATTTTTAACAGAAAAAGTGCATTTTGACAGTTTAAAAGACGAAAAGCTGACAAACTATTTTCAGGCTAAATCTAGCATGCTGGTTGCAAACGTTCCCTGATTGGTTGAATATTGCTGTGTGGAGCGCTCTGATTTGCTGAGAAGGTTGACTGGCGTGGCTACGTCATCCCCTCTCAACCCTGCGCTGCTTTGCCATTGGTGATTTCAGTCACGTGACCCGGAAATGAAATTCGTTTTCATAGGGAAATAAAATCTGCTTTTTAAAGCTGAAAAGCGCCTTTAAAGTGATTTTGATACGCTGGCTAAGTGCTTCGAAGCATACTCGCTGAAATTTTGCCACGTTAGAGTTTAAAATCCGTCATAAAATGATGTTTTTAAACAACGCTAGCGATGCTAATTTTAAGCTAACAGCTAACGACTGGATGAATGACGTGTCACGTCACTCCCCCATGTCGGAAAGGAGCCTTCACTACGCTTAAAATCACTAAATAAAGCTGCAAATGTCCCATAAAACTCGTGTTCATGCATAACAGTCGTGCTTGTTGAAATTACGCCACGTTTACGCTTAAATTCGTTCAGAAATGTTGATTTTAACCGAGTTTAGCCGAAGCTAACTTTAAGCTAAGCGGCTAACAACAGGATGTCAACCGAACGTCACAGGAAGTCGTCATAGACTCCTGCTGAAAAAAGCTAAACACTACCCCCTCCTGGAGAAACTTAGATCGCAGTTTCACTTCAGTTTTAGGTAAAGAGTGAAATTAAACGTTTTTATTTTTCTGTAAGGCAATTTTTGAGTTAACAAACTTCCTCAAAGCTGAATAAACACTGTTATCTTGCATTTTAAAAGTTAAAAAAGGTATTTATGCAAAGAGCATTTACCAAAAAGATTTTATTCACTGATAATTCCTTATAAAGGTACAAAATAAAATTAGAAACTTTTTAAAAAGATACAGTTACAAATATTCACAGAGTTGAATAGTTTACTCATTTTGCTTGAAGGATAACACACGTTTAATTGCAAAATCACTAAATAAGAGTAAACTTATCAGGAAAAAGAGATTTTTCTGTTTAAGTTGCCACCTAAACAAATACATCTTCCTATTTAATTTTAAATAGAAGCTTGACAGGAGGACAGGAGTAAATACAGTTTTTCTGAGGAAGGACTGATTAATCCTGATACATCATCAACTGTTCTTTTTCTGTCCACCACTTAGTTCTATGAGTAACTGTTAAAATAGCAAATTTCTGGAACAGAACGGTTTAAAAAACGCTTTAAACTGATTTGCTTTGAGACTTTTAGAAAAATTGCAGGTTTATACAAAATTCAGTGCTTTAGAGTAAAATACACTAAAAAACAGCTTGGTAACTGATATCTGTTGAAAAATAAGCACAAAAAGTAACACTGCCAGAAGAGCATTTACTTAAATATTCATGAATTGGGGTAAAACCTGAGAAAGGTACCCACATTTGAATAAGTGACTTATAACAGTACTTCTGTGTAAACCCAAAGCTAAAATAAGTGTGAAAACTCATTGACTCGAATACAAATATTTACCTGTAAAATATCTGAAGCTTGCAACTGTTTTTAAACAGATAAATTGCTACACAGTGAAAAACATGACAAGTGTGTTAGGGAAAGATTTTGATGCTTATGGGATAAGGGACTGTTTAAAGAACGCGTTGAAGCTTCTGACAGATTCCTTATATCCATATGATAAACAGGCAGAGCGCATGAACCCAAAAGAGTTAGTGGACAATCTGAAGGAGGTTGCAGAAAGTGTGACCTCTACAGAAATTACAATGCCGAACTATGAAAAGCTGGCTAAAATTGCAATTTTGCTGAAAGAATCATTCTATACGGTTGTTGAGAAAGCTGATTACCTTGCAATAAGGTTAAACAGTGAAAAAGAGGTGGTTCAGAGAATTGAAGAACACTTCCTTCAATTTAAAAGTGAACACGAAATCCTCACAAAAAAACATTCTGAACAGATGTTTCAATTACAGCAAAATGCAAATGCAGAAATTGATTCGCTGAATAGCAAAATAGATGTGCTTAACAAAAAGCTGGAAGAACTCAGAATGGATAAACACATATTGCAACAGCTAAATATGCGTTTAGAAAGTGATTATCATACATCACAGGAACGCTTAAAAACATGTGAAGAAAAACTACGAGCGGCAACAAACAAGATTTCTGACGTGGGGCGAGTTGAAGACCGTGGACAGAGTCCAGGCCACCCACATACACCTCAGAAAGACGTTGTTACACTTCCTGCTCTTAATCCACCCTCACATAAAGTGGTAGGAACAGACCTGAACAGGCCTCCTCCACCAAACATGCAACAGAGTGCATGGCAACTTCCTCTTTCAATGGATGTTCTGTTAAAACTCTCAAAATATGTACAACGTTTTGTACCTGAACCGATGGGTTCAACTGAAACAAAAGCGTATCTCAAAGATCTGGAGTTCAGATTGAGATCTTATCCTAATGCTATGGTAGAAGATAAGATCAGTCTGATACGGCTCACTTCAGACAGAGAGGTGTATGCCTTCATCGAGCGTCTACCTGATGCAACAAGAAGGGATTACAACCTTCTGTGTGAAGCTTTGATCAAAGAGTACGACCCCTGCACAGGACCTGCTGGTTTCCCAGCCGCTGACAAGGTCAAGCAGGGAAAAAATGAACATCCAAGAGTTTATTACAAAAGAATCTTCCAAGCTTATTTTGGTTACAGAAATGAAACCGGAATGGAGGAAGAAGAAAATTTTGAATTTGTTTTCAGCAAAAATCTCCACACTGACATACGCATGTCAGTACAAATTATGGCAAATTTCAGAGAAAAATCCATAAATGAGATTAAACAGTGTGCTGTGAATGTGTTTGAGGCACGTTCTCATGCTAAGACGCCCATAGAGGTGTTTCCTGGTATAAAGGTTAAACCCCACTCCCTAGAAATGGAAGGAAGGCGTGCGACGCCACCTCCTCCTCAGACAGGCGAGAAAAGGCAGTATTTTCAGACTAACAAACCGCATAATGAAGGTGCACGCTGGGACAAAAAGGCTCCTCTTTCAGAGGATGAACGTGATTATCGTACATGGGACATGCGCAGGACGCAAGAATATGGGATCCAAGAGGACCCATATTATCATGGGAAATCCGAAGAGGAACCCCCAAAAGACGTACCTAGCCGCCTCCCACCTCGGACGAAACGTACCGAGGCGAAAAAATCACAAAAGTTCCAGGAACAAGGCCCTAAACCTCTGAGCTCGGAAGAGACAGAGGAAATGCAAAGGTTTTTAGACACTTTGATACACGCTGAAATGGGAACCCAACCAGGAGCACAATGTAGTGATCTGATCGCTACTAACTCTGAAGGCGCGACTGACAACATTACAGATGTCGGTGAAACACACCGAGACATTGCTGTTATTGCCTCCAACAACCCCTCATCGGACGAAGGGGGGATAAACTCACACACAAACGATGATGAGTCATCGCAAACTGAAAACTCAGAACCTGACCTTCATGATTTTGAACTAGGCATCCCAGTTCTGGGAGGACTCCCAGATAACCTGGTACCGAGTCAAGAAGCTGGGCCAGTATGTTTCACGAAACCATCACAGGCCATCGCTCTTTTCTCAACCAATGATGTTGACCAAGGACCTCAAACCTATGGTGCCTTGCCCATAGACAGGTCCGACGACTCAGAAAAGGATTCGTTGGAGCTCCCTGATATAGAAATTATTATTTTAATGCTTTTATGTCAATCTAGACCTATATTACACTTATTTAAACACACTTATACAACGTGTTATTCACATATTAGGGATTGTATTTTGTATTATGTTTTCAAACATATACTTTGTGTGTGTGTGTTGCTTATAATATTTAGGCACTCTTTGATGGTTTCCAGAAGGGACGAGGAGTGCTCTTTAGGAATGCTTTAATAAGCGTTAGGAGTGCTCTTGACCTGGAAGCTTTGGCCCGCTTTTACGGTCACAGGCGCTCCTTACTGGATGAGCCATCGCTTTTGATGATGGTTTAATTAGATCCGTTGTTCTGGTAACCATCAAACTTGCTTTGATCTGCTCTCACGCGATCAGGGAAGCCTTTATAAGAAATGTATCAGACAACAGAGAGTTGGGAGTCCTGGTGTGGATCAGCACGCGCTGAATGCCATGCACCAATTTTGATGTGATTCTTCTTTACCTGGGTCGAAAACGACTTCCCGGCCAGTGTCACGGTGAGAAGTTATTTCATATCAATCTGTGTGTTAAGAGTGTACATGTTTTTTGCTTGGCTGTTCTCTGTGGCAGGATAATAAAGGACACTAATTTATCCTAGCAGTAACAGCTTCTGTCATTTTTTCCATCGTCTGAATATCTGTGCCGACCGTTTCACGAGCCCTTTTGATAAAGAATTTCACAATACACTCCCCATGGAGCAAGAACCCTCATCAGTCTCATCGCAGATTGAACAGGTGGTCGCTCAAGCCGACACTCTGACATCTGATGAAGAAAGAGACAAACTTCGCCAAGTTCTTTTAAAATATGAAAAGTCAATTTCAACTGACCCAGACATCATCCAACTTCAGAAGTTGAATGATCCTGCAATTAACTCGATGATACTGTATCTGACTGACCCAGACAAATACACTCCATCGGAAGTCAAACTGGATTCCAATCCAGACCTAAAAGTCCTCTTTCAGCTGCGCAAACAGTTAAAACTACTCAAGGACAACCTAACTTTAGCTCATGGAGCGACGTCCTCACCCGTGTTCGCAGTCTCCCATGACCGAAGGGGGGTGACGCCAGTTAGGATAATGCTACCAGACGCGATAACATGATCAAATCTGACATTCAGAGTGAGTGGCGCACCGAAACGTTGTTTCCTAGTTGCTTAATCACTGCTTTTGTCGATGTTGAAACGTTGTTTAACTGGTTGCTTAGTTACTACTCTTGTCGGTGTTGAAACGTTGTTTAGTTGATTTTGGTATTGTTTCTGAAGGAAGAATGAATTTTGTTGTGTAGTTAAGTTAGAGACTAAGAGGCCTTTAACCATGCCAACATGCAGTTCATTCACTAAATTGCAATCTTTGCGGAGTCAATGTATATTATTGCTACCTTGAGTACCATAATCTACATTGATCTCACAACGCTTAAGCCGAACCTACTCGAACAATTCTATTCGGGGGGATAGCTAATTCTTTTTGATAAGTCTCGCCATAGACTTCCAAAACATTTATGGGAAAACCAAACACCCAATCTCAAGTCGTTCGTCTAAAAGACAACAGACAATTACACCAAACTATATTTTACCATGTAAAGCTAACTTAAACCAAGTTAGAAATGGAAAAATAGTTTGGAACACTTTTCTATAGGCATAAACCCCTGTAGTTACCCCTTTTCAGCATTTTCCACCCCTTAACTGGTAGTTGTAGCTGTTCCCAACCATAATAGCTTACACACCAGATGCATATAGTTTAAGGCCTTATGTAAAATCCCCTTCATAAGCCCACCTTAAACCACATAATTGCATGACACATTGAACCAGAACGGCACAGGCTGGACGTCGCTGGAGACAACCTTCGCTGGAGGCGACCTGCAATCCTGACGTTGGTCTCCACTCTTCATCCAGTGGCCGCTTCTTCAGTTCAATCCAAGGGTACCCCTCTGTATGCTGATTAATCAACACTTCCAATCGCTGTGGATTTACCGTTGTGGATTATATGACTTTTTCCAATGGATTACAGACTCTGTTTCCAAGGGGTTAAAGCATTGCTACAATGGAATTATCGAGACGATATGGGATTATAATCAACACAATGGAATACCAAGAACATTGTGGAATTACCTTGACTTTGTTTCCTTGCTGGATTACTTCTGACTTTGGTCTTCCTTGCTGGATTACTTTTGACTTTGGTCTTCCTTGCTGGATTACATCAAGCTCAAGGACATTTGAAGGTCTAAGTTCACGGTTGGAATTCATCCCCATGGACAGGTGATGATTTCCAAAGGGGGGACTGTAGTGAACCAGATGACCTCAAATCTACCAGATGGACAGAGACTGTTATTTTCATTGATCTGAATAAGTCTGGGCCATCTGATGACTTTCTTTCTTGAATTAATCAAGCAGAAAAGACAA
>NC_056518.1:2960362-2965900 GCF_014905685.2 Nematolebias whitei
GTTGCTGCTGATCTGTTTCATGTTGCTGCTGATCTGTTTCAATGTTGATGTGTTCATGCGTGCACATCTGCTCACAGACTCATGTTCATGTTTGTGCTGATGTTCAATGTTTTATGTTATGAGTGCTTAGTGTATATTTAGTTGATGTTTTTCTTAGTTCATATCTTAGATGTTATTACTGTTTTTCTTAGACATTTTATTGTTGGATGTAACTGGGACCCTGTGTACATAATTTCGCTCCACCACATGTACCACATGAGGTGCGAATGACAATAAAGAAACTCTGACTCTGACTCTGATATATATATAGGGCCTATATACAATTATCTTGGCTTGTACTTATGTGCGTTCATGTTCAAACAGGTGGTTTTTAACAGATTTTTGGGCTGGAAAACCCTGACTATCTGGCAACACTGGGTGAGTCATTCACAATACTTAGTCCAATCGTTGTGCAACATATTTGCTGAACATTTTAACATTAACCAAAACATGTTTGTACAACTGGACAGGTTGTAATGAGCCTGTCAGAAGGTCATCACTGAACTCCATTGTTACCTGGCCACCGCAGACATCTTCTCCTTGTGCAGCAGTCTCCGCTCCTCGGGGCTGAGCGCGCGCTGCCTCTCAGTCAGCGCAGCCTCGTCTGGACCGAAGAGCCGGGAGTAAAGAAGCCGACTCTCCCCGGCTGACAAAGCGCTGACAGGGCGCACGGTGTGGATCAGGAAGCACCGTACCATATTCTCTAATAATAATAATAATATACGCAGCTGCTTAGCTCTTAGGAACAATTTCCTTACGTTGCATATAGCTATTTCAGGTAACTTCCGGGTTTGATCACGTGACCGCTCTCGGACGGTTTGTTGTAATACTTTAACCCAACCGGAGGATGGCGCTGGCGATTTTGTTCTCATTGTTCTAACCAACTAAAAGAAAAATAAAACTAATTTCTGTGACTTTTTGGTGATCACTCAGTTATTGAGACTGTAAATCTGGAGACGTTTGAACACAGTACAATGTAAACAGGTAAACAGGTTTTCAGTTTTGTTAATATAGGCTAAATGAGAAGCTGATTTAATGTCTGATTAAATGTTCCATCACAAGTCAAAGTTTCACAAATCAAGACTGAGTGGGACCATAGGGTCTCAGGAGACTTATGCCTCTTTTCCAGTTCCAGTTCAGCATGGTAGAGCTGGTTTTCCATAATAGAGCTTTAGAACGTGGCATCCATAGATATAAACACTAGATGCCTCATTGGCTGCTGCGGCGCAGGAATTTCGGCCGCGTCTTGGAGCGGTCGTCCTTATTTGGTTAAAGAAGAAGATGTCTCAGCACTTCGCAGCTTCTTTCTGTTCTAATCGACGGATGTTGACGTCAGGTCTCGGGGGATAACTTTTCACAGTAAGATGAACATATTATTGTTAGTATTTTGTGAATATAATATTACTGTACTGTATTTATGTCCACCAACTGATGTGATGTTCAGTGTAACACGGTGTTCAGCTGCAATGAAGCTGACTGAGATCTGATAACAGGAATATTTTGCTAACAATCATACTCACTATTTCAGCAGCTTTGGTTCATTATCAACAGATATGTATCATAATTGGAGTTTTGTTTAAGTTCTAGAAAATAAAAAAAACAAAACTAGGGAGAATATAGGAAATAGAAAGTAAGATTGACCTCCTCGGGCAGCATGATGGCGCAACAGGTAGAGCTGCTGCCTCTCAGCGAGCAGGTCCCTGGTTCAAACCCCGGTCCAGGGGCCTTTCTGTGTGGAGTTTGCATGTTCTCTCTGTGCATGCGTGGGTTTTCTCTGGGTACTCCAGTTTCCTCCCACAGACCAAAAACATGCATGTTAGGCTGATTGGTAACTCTAAATTGTCTCTAGGTGTGAGTGAGAGAGTGAATGGTTGTTTGTGTCGTTTGTCTCTATGTGGCCCTGTGATGGACTTGCGACCCGTCCAGGGTGTACCCCGCCCCTCGCACAGTGATTGCTGGACATGGGCACCGGTGACCCCCGTGACCCGAAATGGAATAAGCGGGTAAAGAAAATGGATGGATGGATGGATTGACCTCCTCTGTGCAATGTTTTTGTGTAGACACAAATCTCCTGCTTTCATTTTGAAGGTTTCCCAAAGAACAAGATGTGAGGAAGAGGAGGAAGTATCTTTGAGGAGGATTCATCTGAGCAGTGAGGATTTGAAACTGGAGGATTTTGATCAAACTGGTCAGACTGTCCGACTGAGAGATGGTGTGGTACCATGGGTTCACCTTCAGAGAGTAGGAGCATCATTATAAGTTCATTAGAGTTCATAAAGTTACATATTTTATTGTGAGTCACAAGGTGAGACACCTCCATGTGTTTCTATGAACAGGTAACTAGAGACTGTAGAGTTCATATTCATGATGCTTTTTCATTTCAGCTTGAAAACTGCAGGACTACAGGAAGTGAACAAAAGCTGCAGCTGCTCTGTCTGTGGCCTCTCAGGAACGTGCACGTCACACACACAACCTTGGCCTCATGATGTGAGTATTTCTATTTTAAACTTTTATTTTTCATTTACCCTTTATTTATACAGGTAGTCTCATTGAGTCACGAGAACTCATTTTAAAGAGAGACCTGTTTAGGAGCAGATGGTGGGGGTTGAGTGCCTTGCTCAGGGGACCAGGGTGGGGCCAATGAGGGTGGAGGCAGGTGTGGGTGTTTCACCTTTTCCACCTCATTTTGATGTTGATGGTACCGGGAGTTGAACCTGCGACTTTCCGATCACAGGCCCATCTTCTAACCTCTGCTCCACCACTCCCCCACATAACATCATATCATACTGGTCGTATTAAAATCTCACTGGTTTCCTTCCAGATATGTTAAACAGCTACTGGTCCTCCTGATGTTTGCAGGTGTGTGTGGTCAGTGGATGAAAAGCCTGGCATGAACAAGATGATGCTGGAGATGATGATTTGACGAGAGCTCCCACCTTCTACCTGTGAAGAACAAGAGCAGCTCAGTGAAGGTGCTGAGAGCTGCAGAGAGGCTGATCCATGGAGCTTCAACACAGCAACCTCCAAACATGTCCACCCTCACACACATCGTCCATGAGGACACTGGACCAGAGCACAACATAATAAGACACTGACAACAACAACAACAGACATTCACAAATGATTCATACAAATTTAAGTTTTTTTTAATTGTTTGTTTGTTTTACAATTGAAAAACAGTTTGTTATCCACTGTTGTCATCACTCTTTGTTAAAATCCAGGTCTCTCTTGTAAATGAGTCCTAGTGGCTCAATGGAACTAACCTGTATCAATAAAGGTTGAATGAATATAAATATATACATAATGATTTATTCAACCTTTTATTTATACAGATTGGCTTCATGGAGCCACAAGGACTCATTTACAAGAGAGACCTGATTTAACAAAGAATGATGACAACATGACAACAAGATTGACGTAATTTAAAGTTATAGATCATTTGTCAAAGACTGCAGCATAAATTGTGACATTATCATTAAAGAAAAACGTGATTGTGGAGACGAGTCAATATTTTTCATGTTTTCCAGGTGAACCAGAGGAGAATGACTTCATGAACTGAATGTTGCATTCAAAGTATCACAAAGGTACAAGATCTCATTTTCTGTCTTCTATTAATCAATAACAGCTGAATCAAGATGTTTGAATAAAATTACTTTAACACCATAACCTTCACAAAGTTGGTATTTACTGCAGGACTGTTAAATTACATTAGTTTTATATTATTAGTTTAATGTTTGGTGATCATGGGTCAAGTTGAGATGAGACTCTTTCAAGACAGAACAAGAAATAAGAATTATTACAAGAATATATCAGCATCAATAAACTGTAGAACAGTAACAAAACACTTATTAAACTATCACAGGTACATTGAGATGGAGCTGGAAGTTATTCTTCATGCCAGTTGTCTTCATATGATCTTTTGTAAAAATATGTCAATTTATTTTCCATTGTTAACATTTTTCTTGAGTTAATTTTCTTGTCTGAGTTTCTTCTGTCTTGCTTATCTATTTTTTTGTTCTAATTGTTCCTCAGGTTTTCATCTCTGTTCCCTGACTGCCTGTTGATTCATCCTCCTGGTCCTGTTGATCCATCCTCCTGGTCCTGTTGGTCCATCCTCCTGGTCCTGTTGATCCATCCTCCTGGTCCTGTTGATCCTGGATCATCAGATCCTGACATGTCCCCGTCCTCTGAGGACACATTTTCATCTTTCCCTCATCTCACTCGCCTCATTTCTGTTTCTTCCTCAGTCTCTGAAATTACAATGACACTGTTAGAATGAAGATTATTGTTCAATAAAAATATGACATGAATTATTTAACACTATTCGTACCAAAGTTTAATTTAGAACAATATGTGTGATCACTGGTCAGGTCACTGGTCAGATCACTGGTCAGATCACTGGTCAGATCACTGGTCAGGTCACTGGTCAGTGGAAGTTCTGCTGTTCTTCTCATCTGGTTCTGGTCCATGAACAAATGGTTGAACCTCCTTCTGTCTCACACGTCCTCACTGTGTCTCTGTGAACTGTCCTCTCTCTAAATGTGCCTGTAGAGTGACATTAGTTTATTTTCTTGCACATTTCTTTGACAGTTAAACATTTTGAGCCCTGATTGAAAATGTTTGTGCAGATTAAATTTACAGCTCTCACTTTGTGTTGTTGTGATGATGATGATGGTGCTGCTGCTGACTTGAGATGATGTCATTAATAAACAGTATAAATGTCAGTAAAAGTACTTTATTAAAGCTTGTTATACATTTTAGATATTTTATAATAAATTGTTTGGAAATTTATTTTTGCACAATTAACACTTATTTTGTCATCTGTTATGATTTTAACTAGAAACAGTTTCATTTAAATTAACATTTTAATCAATGAATTACAGTTTTACAATAGTTGTCAGACTATAATCAACTCAGTTATCCAGGTACTTGGTTGCCATACAAAAACGACAAATACAACAATTATATTCAGGTCTCTTGTAAATGAGTCCTCGTGACTCAATGGGACGAACCTGTTTAAATAAAGTATCCTGATGCATGCTCAATAATCCAGGTAGAAAAATCCAAAAAAGTTCAATCTGTTCCACTGGACATTCAAAAAAACAAAAGCAAAAAAAATCTAGAAACGTTTCGTCTCTCATCCAAGAGACTTCCTCAGTCTGAGGTGCTGTTTTCAGCTCAGTCTCTTAAATAGCACCTTCTTAGAGTGGATCAACCAGTTTGCTGCTGACAACCAAAACCAGCTGATCACATGCTCAAGAAGGACCATCAGCCTAACAATGGATCATTAGCACACTGATGGCTGTTTACTACTCACAGAGGGCTGAGTGATACTAGCAATCACAGCATTGTAAGAGGGGGACAGTTGAACCCGGAGGCCTCCACCCCTGTTTAATGATGGACGATTTATTTTCACAAAGATGGCCTCCTTTACTCCTCTCTCAAACCATCGTTCCTCTCTGTCCAGGATGTGAACATCTTCATCCCTGAAAGAGTGAC
>NC_056518.1:2966000-2971840 GCF_014905685.2 Nematolebias whitei
ATAACCTACATTTGATTTGACATTTAACAACTCTTTCAGAGCTTATGTTTACCACGCAGCTCTTTAAATTAAGCTGTCACAAATTATCTTCATGATTGAAGTGCTGTTTAGTAATATTAAGTTAGTGCTCCTTTGTACCACAGTGAAAGTCGTGGAGAGAATTTTTGACCTTGGGTGAAAAAGATGCAGAAGCTGCTGGATCCACAGGATGGACATCATGGCCGAGGTGTTTGACATGCAATGACTGAAAACCTCCTGAATGAGGATGATTGTAAACGTAGATTACACAAGTCCTACACCTTTTTAACTCCACTGCAATGTTCATTTACAACACATGGACATTCTGTATTATGGTTACGTTTTTCAGTACTCATTACAGATAAAACCAAAAAAAAATACATAAATAAAAATACTGGACTTTTTGGAGTTTTAGAAAAAGTCCTGTGGTTTTGTTTTTATCTGTTTTGGGGGGGATTTGCCGTGTCAAGGATAACTGAGAATCTTCACCAGCATTGTTACAGGTAAAAAACAATTACTTCACTTATCTACACTATTGACGTAAAAAAAACACTGTAAGCACTTCACTTTTGATGATCTGATGGAAGCTCAAGACTTGAAAATGTTTCTTTTATTAGAAATAAAGACCTGTACAAAAAAAAACAATTATACACTAATTATATATGCAAACTTAACAAGCTACTTTTGGCTATTTGTGGGCTTACCTTGCAGGATCTACATTTCTATAGATCAACTATGATCTACTCTAAATATTTTTAAACATGTCTGTTTGCCATGGAACGGGCAATGGATTCCAGCACCCCAAGGAGTGCCTGACTGAAAGCAGCACTCTGTTCAGCCTCCTGCCTTCGCAGTGCTGCTTCCTCTCTGCGAACATCTGCTTCCTCTCTGCGAACATCTGCTTCCTCTCTCCTCAAGGCCATCTCCTCCCTCCTAATTGCTTTCTCCTGCTTCCTCGCTGCTGCAGCTTCTTCTTGCCTTGCTTTTTTGACATCCTCACAAATAAAATGGAAGTGTTCCTCTCTCTGCTTCCGGTTCATCTCCTCTTGTTCTGTGTGCGCAGAAACAAAGCTCTCTGCTGCACTTGTTGATCTGCGCTTTCTATTGCCTAGGAATAACACACAAGAAAATGGCTGTTAGATGATGAAGTACAGGTAGAGTTTTTAAGTTACTGCTAATTTTGAGTTCCTGCTAATTTCAAAAGGTGTTTGTTTACAAGATCAGAAATGATTCTGTTCATAAAGCAGTCTAGTACTTTAATGATAGTAAGCAGGTGGGCATAAATAAACTACACGTAGTCATTTACAACGGTTTGTGCTAATTTAGAAAAAGAACAGAGCATCGTTAATCTGAACAAAAATCCCTACACCCTGTATAATTTCAATAATAAACTTCATAAATGAAAGTTTAAGTAATAAATGAATAACTAAATTTAACATTTATCCATTACAACTGAATAAACAAGTAGTTTGAATACATGCAAGGTGTTTTACAACAAAAACAACATTCATATCAACATGATCAATGTGATGTTAAACACGATTGTTGCTTCTTCTTACCTAGTAACGGGTGCTGTTTGGTGCCGCTCTGCTGCGTGTTGCCCGGTGGTGTAGATGTACTCGGTGGTGTAGATGTACTCGGAGCTGGTGTGGTCGGGAAGGGTCAGAAGCGGGGAGGATTGGACAGTCAAAAGCTGAATCTGGCGAACCTTCATGTTCAGTGGGACTTTCTGCATCAAAATAAGAGTGGAAAAACAGCAACAGAGTACAGTTAGCAATGATGCTAACTAATGACGACGTAACCGCGTCAGCCTCGTTCGTTCAGAGTACTTTCAGAAAACGCAAAGAAACGGTTGCATGAGGAAAAGGAAATATGCTTAAAGTAAATAAAATACACTCACCATCAACTATTAGTTTTTTAAGCTTTCCTCTTTGCTTTGGTGTGCGATGGAAGCCCTGCACCGCCATCTGCGCAGACACCTCTTGAAAAATCTTTTCATTTCGTTTCGTTCCATCTAGCTCGCGCTGCACTTGTTCATCGGCCAGCAAACAGAGAAATGCCTGAACTTCAGCATTCGACCACGGTTGTGCCATGATTATTTGTTTTACCTTAGAAAATATTCCAAAATAAGCTCCTCCGATTTCTTGTTGTCTGTTATGCGGGTGAAAAAGAAAATGGTGGATTGTGATTTCCGGTGGAAGACTGAATCTCCGCCCTCCACCAATGAATACGCCCCCTGACCAATCAGTGACCTACAGTGCGCTGATGTCACAACTAGACCCTAAAAGAACCAGACCTGGGACCTCAGTGATTTAGGTCTCAAAAATGGGGTGGGTTCCACCACTAGAGGCATTGTTGATAAATCCCGCAATCGGCCACAACTAGTTACATAGGAGTACCAAAAAGACCCGTGGATAAGGGGCTTAAGGTCCTCTGGCACTGGACTACTAACAGTTCCAATAGTCAGAACTCACACTTACGGTGAGGCTTCTTTCCAGTACTATGGCCCCCGTCTGTGGAATAGTCTGCCGGAGAACCTGAGGGCCGCAGAGAATGTTGTTGTTTTTAAGAGCAGGCTCAAGACCCATCTTTTTAACTGTATTTCCTGACCTGGTTCATTTCTGTTCAGTCTATACATTTTCCATACAATTTTATTTTATTTTGTGTGTGTTGTTTGCTTTTATTTTGTGGGTTTCTTGTTTATAATTCTGTACAGCACTTTGAGCTGCTTTTAGTATGAAGGGTGCTTTATAAATAAAATTGATTGATTGATTGATTGCCGCCTGCCGCGGCCTCCAAGTCGTCATCGCGGCCTGCCGCGGCCTCCAAGTCGTCATCACCGCCTGCCACGGCCTCCAAGTCGTCTTTGCCGCCTGCCGCGGCCTCCAAGTCGTCATCGCCGCCTGCTGCTGCCTCTCTGGTCCTATGTATTGGACGGCCTCCCGGCTGCCCCCCGTAACGTGGTTCCCATGATGGACGGCCTCCCGGCCGCCCCCCTGACCTGGCCCGGCTTGATGGACGGCCTCCCGGCCGCCCCCCGGAACAATGACTCCTAGGGACGGTCTCTTGACCGTCCAGATCCTTTTTGTTCCCTGCTTGTGTTTAGCCATAGTTTTTCAGGTTTTTGGTTTCTTCCTCGTGTTTTCCTCTGGCCCTCCACCCTTGCAGTGCCACCCTCCACCCGCCCAAGTCCTTCGGGAGGGGGGGTTTTTGGGGACGCCTGGGGGCGTCCTTGAGGGGGGATACTGTAAGGATGGTACTATTTGGTGGCCCGGTTTGTGTCTGTGTTCCCTAGTGTTTTCTCTTTAGTTCAATTGGTGCCACCCTTGTCTCGTCACAGCTGTTTGTAATCACGTCTCATCTTGTCCCTGTATATAAGCCATCTGTTCAGTCTTGTTCCTTGTCGTGTCGTCTTCGTTGGGTCTCTGTGTTCTTCTGAGTCTTCCGAGTTTCCCTGAGTCTTCCGAGTTCCCTGAAGTCTTCTGAGTTTCCCCGAGTCCTTCTGAGTTTCCCGTTCATCCTATTTATGTAAATTTTGCTGCCCCGTCAGCCTGTTATTTTGTATTTTTATTATCATTAAATATCTAATTTTGTATGTCTGCCGAGTTGAGTCCCTGTCTGCACTACTGGGTTCACCCCTGCCCTGAAAAGCCCTGACAACCACATGTACCACATGAGGTGTGAATGACAATAAAGAATCTCTGACTCTGACTTAAAAGTCTTTGCTATTTTATGCTGGGTAACACTATTCTGATATTGCTGCACTATCTTTCTGCACAACAATGGTGGAATTGGTGATCCTCTTACCATCTTGGCTTCTGAGAGACACTGACACTCTGAGAAGCTCTTTTTATACCCAATCATGTTGTCAATTGACCTAATTGGTGTTAATTGGTCTTCCAGCTGTTCGTTATATGCTCAATTTCTTTTTTCCAGCCACTTATTGCTGCTTGTCCCAACTTTTTTGGGATTTGTTGACACTGTGAAATTTTGAATCAACACATTTTTCCTTTAAAATGTTACATTTACTCAGATTTAACTTTTGATCTGTCATCTATGTTATATTAAGAATAAAATATTGACACTTGCCATCTCCACATCATTGCATTCAGTTTTTATTCACAATTTGTTTAGTGTCCCAACTTTTTTGGAATCCGGTTTGTAATTTCACTTTCTATGCCTCATTTCAAACATGTAGTGTAATTTGTTATGTTTACAGTTGCCACAAAGTTTGACATCCCCACCTTGGACTTAAAATTCTTTGATGACTCAAAACTGAAGTCGATGAGGAGGTTTTAGATCTCCTTTAAAAACAAACCTTGGTGTGCTGGAAATTTGTCTATGAAAAGATCCAAATCCAGAAGGCAAGTTGTTTTGAAGCATCATTTGTTTTTTTTTTAATAAGATATTTTGACCATTTTATGAGTTTAATGAGTTTGATTGTGCAAACAGAAAGTGCAGTCCAGATCAGCAGTTAGGTTGATGCCTGTTCACTGGACATCACCAACCTGGGATGTGCTCATAAAGACTTTTACTTTTCTAGCATTTCACACACTGTACATGTACTGTTACTGTTCAAAAGACACAATCAGATGAGCCTGACTTTGACAATATGCTTTATATCATATTGTGTAAAACGAGCTGATAAATTGGCTGAATTGTTAGTTTATTCTATTTAAAATAATCATAGTTGTTATGGGGCTTTCTGGATTACTTTGATGCTTCTTGTTTTTTCATTTTTTCATTTAGCCTTTATTTATACAGGTTAGTCTCATTGAGCCACGAGAACTCATTTTCAAGAGAGACCTGTTTAGGGAGCACATGGTGGGGGTTAAGGGCCTTGCTCATGGGCCCAGAGTGGGGCGAATGAGGGTGGGGGCAAGTGTGGGTGTTTCACCTACCCCACCCACAATTTTTGATGTTGTCGGGGCCGGGGCGTGAACCGGCGATCTTCGGATCACAAGCCCACCTCTCTAACCTCTGTGCCACCACTCTGCCCATGATTGTTTCTTACTGCTAATTACACAAACTTAATATTTTAGATGATTTTTTTATGCATCAGCTGAGCTGTTCTGCAAGCAGCTCCTTTACCAGTTCCAGTGGAGAAACTGAAGTGGACTCTGATGACACCATAATACAACACTGTCCTCCAACAAGACACAGAGCTGAAGACGCCTCTCTTACCCAAGTAAGCTATGCAGATTACTGTACTCCCTTCCAGAAAGTTTACACAAATTTGAGTACATTCTATTGATCATTGTCTTAAAAGCACAATATTTTGCTGTCTTCACTTCACCAGTTAACCCCCCCCCCCCCTCCGCCCCATTGTATACATCCCCCAATATGAAGCATGTAAGGTGGGAATTCCTCCCCATTGTAAAAACTGGATTTCAGGCCATGATCACGAATAAATAAACTTCAGTCCCTCGATACTTGGTGGTTCGTTTATCTCAGATTCACTCTATCGCGGTTTATCAAAATAAGACTGGACATGACATACAACTGGCTGATTGATGGATGAGCCGCACGATTGGCATGACATTTTTATTTAAAATAACTTATTTAAAATTTTTAGCGCCTGCTGCACCTTTGTGCAGCCCATACTGCAGGATAACCTTCCTGCTGCAGCTGCTCAGCTGTTCTCCATGCAGAGTGAAGAACTAGGCGTGGCCAAGAGCGCTTGCAGGTGGAAAAGGCAGGCGAGGCAGAGAGAGGGCTTTAGAGTTTAGAAACATCAGAATATTGTAAAAGTGTGGGAAGGGTTCAAAATGCCTTAATATATATATATATATATATATATATATATATATATATATATATAT
>NC_056518.1:2971940-2978082 GCF_014905685.2 Nematolebias whitei
CTTCGAGGCGATTCTGGTCCACCATCCGGCGTCTCGGGGGGGGGGAAAGCGGTACGCCACCAACACTGTTTATAGTGGGAGTGGTGTGCTGCTGACCTCAACTCAGGATGTCGTGGGTCGGTGGGCGGAATACTTTGAAGACCTCCTCAATCCCACCGGCACGTCTTCCACTGAGGAAGCAGAGCCTGGGGACTCTGGGTCGGGCCCTCCAATCTCTGGTGCTGAGGTCATCGAGGTGGTTAAAAAGCTCCTCGGTGGCAGGGCCCCAGGGGTGGATGAGATTCGCCCGGAGTTCCTTAAGGCTCTGGATGTTGTAGGGTTGTGTTGGCTTACGCGACTCTGCAATATTGCGTGGACATCGGGTGAAGTGCCCCTGGATTGGCAGACCGGGGTGGTGGTGGTCCCCCTATTCAAAAAGGGGGACTGTAGAGTGTGTTCCAACTAAAGGGGAATCACGCTCTTAAGCCTCCCTGGTAAGGTCTACTCGGGGGTTCTGGAGAGGAGGGTCCGTCGGATAGTCGAACCTCGGATTCAGGAGGAGAAGTGTGGTTTTCGTCCTGGCCGTGGAACACTGGACCAGCTCTACACTCTCAGCAGGGTCCTGGAGGGTGCGTGGGAGTTTGCCAAACCGGTCTACATGTGCTTTGTGGACTTGGAGAAGGCGTCGACCGCGTCCCTCGGGGAACCCTGTGGGGGGTACTCTGGGAGTATGGGGTACCGGGCCCTTTGATACGGGCTGTTAGGTCCCTGTATGACCTGTGTCAGAGCCTGGTCCGCATTGCCGGCAGTAAGTCGGGCTTGTTCCCGGTGAGAGTTGGACTCCGCCAAGGTTGCCCTTTGTCACCGATTCTGTTCATAATTTTTATGGACAGGATTTCTAGGCGCAGCCAAGGTGTTGAGGGGATCTGTTCTGGTGGCCTTAGGATTGCGTCTCTGCTTTTTGCAGATGATGTGGTCTTATTGGCTTCATCAGATCATGATCTACAGCTTTCGCTGGAGCGGTGCGCAGCCGAATGCGACGCGGCCGGGATGAGGATCAGTTCCTCCAAATCCGAGGCCATGGTCTTGAGCCAGAAAAGGGTAGAGTGCCCTCTCCGGGTCAGGGAGGAGGTCCTACCCCGAGTGGAGGAGTTTAAGTATCTTGGGGTCTTGTTCACGAATGAGGGAAAAATGGAGCGTGAGATCGATAGGCGGATAGGTGCAGCGTCTGCAGTGAAGCGGGCGCTGTACAGGTCTGTCGTAGTGAAGAGAGAGCTGAGTCAAAAGGCGAAGCTCTCAATTTACCGATCGATCTACGTTCCTACCCTCATCTATGGTCACGAGCTTTGGGTTGTGACCGAAAGAATGAGATCTCGGATACAAGCGGCCGAAATGAATTTTCTCCGCAGGGTGTCTGGGCTCTCCCTTAGAGATAGGGTGAGAAGCTCGATCATCCGGGAGGGACTCAGAGTAGAGCCGCTGCTTCTCCACGTCGAGAGGAGCCAGTTGAGGTGGCTTGGGCATCTGTTTAGGATGCCTTCTGGACGCCTCCCTGGTGAGGTGTTACGGACACGTCCCACCGGAAGGAGGCCCAGAGGAAGACCCAGGACACGCTGGAGGGACTATGTTTCTCGACTGGCCTGGGAACGCCTCGGGATTCCCCCGGAAGAGCTGACCCAAGTGGCTGGGGAGAGGGAAGTCTGGGCCTCCCTACTTAGGCTGCTACCCCCGTGACCCGACCCCGGATAAGCGGAAGAAAATGGATGGATGGATGGATTATATTTAATTTAAATTTTCAGTATGAAATGGTCAAAATGTTTACAGTTAAAAAAAGGATTTATGTTTTTTTTTTCAGGCAAATTGATGCACTTTAAGTTGTTTCTGTTACAGACTAAAAAACAATGTTAATAAAGTTATTCTTTGTTGTAAGTTGATCTATATTGTTATTTTTCTTTAATGTTAATAAGGACACAATGTTATGCGGAGGTGTACTTGTAACAATTTTATAGACAAATGGTACTATTTACAGTTGTGGTGAAGAGTTGGGGGGGGTGGGGGGTGGAATGTTTACTTCTTCCTGTGGGGGCATAACAGAAAATAATTGAGAAGCACTGCTTTAAGTTAAGGTGCGTGTGAGAAAAAAATGCTGATGAAGTTTGTTTGAAAAAAAAAATTTTTAAAACGTCATATATTCTGCAGATTGAGCAAGATTTCACATTGATGTTCAATGAAGCCGTCTCTGCAAAGTTCCTGGAGAAGTGGTCCACCGTCTACAAGCAGAACGTCCTCCAACAAAGCTGTGGTCTCACAGTCTGATGACCTTCAGTACCTTCTTCCAAATGCTGAAGGCACAACAGAAGTGGAAAATGGTCAGATGGAATGGATCATAAAGAAAGTGCTCAATAAATATAATGTTTCAGCTCTCTCTTGTACATGAGTGCCAAGGCTCAATGGAATTAACGTGTATAAATAAAGGTTGAATGCTACAAATTTTAATTGAATTTGTTTTTTAGAAGTGAAACACTGCCACCTGCTGTAAAATGTAAAATTTTATATTAATTCATTCAACCTTTATTTACAGGTTATCCCAGAAGTGTTAACAGTCACAGATAAGAAGTTTGGCAGCTCGTATTTGTTACTTTTCTTGTTCTTCCAGGATGGGACAGCGACATGTCATCATGTTGATCCTTGTGCACCTGCAGCCACCGTCACATCATGGCCACAAGAGACCAGGGACACTCAGCCAGACAAGCCAGTGAACATCTTGTGACGTTCATCAAGGTAAGGTTACAGTAAAGGAAACTTTTACATCAGTCACAGTATTTCTGGTTAAAAGTTTAATGTTAATATGCAACTTTGAATTAATCATTACTACTAAATGTATACAACTTATCAAGCCAACATGTCCATGCAACATCACTAATTAAATAATGTACATTTTGATCCACTTTTATATGAATTATGAGACAATAATTATCATGAGGAAAGAATATGACATGTCATGTCAAACTCTTATTTCATTGTAAACATACAGTGCCTTGCTAAAGTATTTGGCCTCCTTGAACTTTTCAACCTTTTGCCACATTTCAGCTTCAAACATAAAGATATAAATTTTTAATTTTTTGTGAAGAATCAACAACAAGTGAGACACAATCGTGAAGTGGAATGAAATTTATTGGATGTGTCAAACTTTTTTAACAAATAAAAAAACTGAAAAGTGAGGTGTGCAATATTATTGGGCCCCCTTGCATTAATACTTTGTAGCTCCGCCTCTTGCTGCAGTTCCAGCTGCAAGTCTCTTGGGGTTTGTCTCTATCAGTTTTGAACATGGAGACACTGAAGTTCTGCCCATTCTTCCTGCAGAACAGCTGGAGCTCAGTGAGGTTGGATGGAGAGCGTTTGTGAACAGCAGTCTTCAGCTCTTTCCACAGATTCTGGATTGGATTCAGGTCTGGACTTTGACTTGTTCATTCCAACACCTGGATACGTTTATTTGTGAACCATTCCATTGTAGATGTGTCTTTATGTTTTGGATCATTGTCTTGTTGGAAGATAAATCTCCGTCCCAGTCTCAGGTCTCTTGCAGACTCAAACAGGTTTTCTTCCAGAATGGTCCTGTATTTGGCCCCATCCATCTTCCATCAATTCTGACCATCTTCCCTGTCCCTGCTGATGAAAAGCAGGCCCAAACCATGATGCTGCCACCACCATGTTTGACAGTGGGGATGGTGTGTTCAGGGTGATGAGCTGTTTTGTATTGTGGCCATACAGTTTGATTTTGGTTTCATGTGACCAGAGCACCTTCTTCCACATGTTTGGTGTCTCCCAGGTGCTTGTGTCAAACTTTAAACACTTTTTATGGATATCTTTGAGAAATGGCTTTCTTCTTGCCACTGTTCCATAAAGGCCAGATTTGTGCAGTGTACGACTGATTGTTGTCCTATGGACAGACTCTCCCACCTCAGCTGTAGATCTCTGCAGTTCATCCAGAGTGATCATGGGCCTCTTGGCTGCATCTCTGATCAGTCTTCTCCTTGTTCGAGATGAAAGTTTAGAGGGACGGCCAGGTCTTGGTAGATTTGCAGTGGTCTGATACTCCTTCCATTTCAATATGATTGCTTGCACAGTGCTCCTTGGGATGTTTAAAGCTTGGGAAATCTTTTTGTATCCAAATCCGACTTTAAACTTCTCCACAACAGTATCTCGGACCTGCCTGGTGTGTTCCTTGGTCTTCATGATGCTCTCTGTGCTTTGAACAGAACCCTGAGACTATCACAGAGCAGGTGCATTTATACGGAGACTTGATTACACACAGGTGGATTCTATTTATCATCATCAGTCATTTGAGACAACATTGGATCATTCATAGATCCTCACTGAACTTCTGCACTGAGTTTGCTGCACTGAAAGTAAAGGGGCCCAATAATACTGCACACCCCACTTTTTAGTTTTTTATTTGTTAAAAAAGTTTGACACATCCAATAAATTTCATTCCACTTCAGATTGTGTCTCACTTGTTGTTGATTCTTCACAAAAAATTAAAATTTTATGTCTTTATGTTTGAAGCCTGAAATGTGGCAAAAGGTTGAAAAGTTCAAGGAGGCCGAATACTTTCCTAAGGCACTGTATGACATAAGATGTTCTGATCCACAGTGTCAAAATCTTTAGACAGGTCTAAGAAAAGTGCAGCACAATAATCCTTAGCATCCAGTGCTTCAACAACGTCATTAAAAACCTTCAGCGAAGCCGTCACTGTGTTGTATTGTTTCCTGAAACCAGAGTGGAGCGGTAAGATGCTCAAAGAATCCAAATACTTCTTGACTTGAGAGTTTATGTTTCATGTAAATGTCATTACTAATCATTAAGACTGTAAACAAGAAACTGAATGCTCCCTCTTGAACCTCTAAACTTTATCTAAACATACAAGATGTGCTACTTATTAACACATTTAGATTAATATGAAGTGTTGCTTTTACTGATGGGCACTCATTACGGACTGTTCAGGCTGCAGAACTTGTGGGTGAAAAGGATTCCTGTCACACTCAAACAGTGATAACTCTCAGACTAGGGTGAGCACATTTTATGTAGTCAAAAGGAGGGGGCTGAACGTGACACTGAATCCTTACTGTGTGACCCTGCAGCACTTGTTGGAGCATGGAGTTTGTTCAGAACAGAAGTGTACAACAAACTCACACAAAAAGACTGTGAGGATGATGTTTGTGAATTCTGAGTCATATTTCCTTTTAATGAAACAGCTGAATAAGAGCAACAGGATGTGGGTGACAAGAGGATCAGCCAGCTGTATGAACCAATAACAATGAGGCCTGCAACTTTGAACTGAAGGAAGCTTAAAACAACTCAATGATAGTTCATTGTTGCATTTGAGTCCCACCCATCCTATAGCGTTCTGCTTTGTCAGCTTGTTTACAGGCTAGTTCGTCAGAGGTTAAGATCTTTATATCCCCCTCCCCCCGCTGAAGGTAATGGTTTTGTCAATGTAGCGTCTGCCTGCATTCCTTTAAGAAATGCACAGTCTAATTATTTTTGAATTTGACAAACAGGCAGTTTTATAGCAGTCATGTAAACCTTGCTTTGAATTTAAATGCACTTTATTTTTCCACTCTTGTCCTAATCTCATCAAGACTGATGTTTAATTTTAAGCCTAGCTGATGAATTAGAGAACAGAAAAGAGTTTGCAAGAATTGATTTATGTGTCAGGCCACTTCATTAATTAAACAAAAGCCCTCAACAACTGCTCAATTTATCATTTTGCTATAATAAAACAGTGCAGCCACGTTTAGAAATAAATAAAGATGGCTGAAACATCATTAATTTAAGTTTTTGTTTTCTTGTATAAATGTGATCCCACAGCCTCCATGCCTTATAACATCTTCAGCTGTTTGACAACAAGGCCTGATAAAGTGCCAAAATGTGCAGAGCACTTGTGCTTTCACAATCTTTTCATTATCACACGAGTCACGTTTTCCCAGCACGTGGGGGCTGATGTTCCCCTCCTACAAATGAGCTGCTGTCCTCGTCAAAACACGTCAGGCTGCCAGGCGCTGCACAGAAAAGAACATGTGTGTGTGTGTGTGTGTGTGTGTGCGCGTGTGTGTGTGTGTGTGTGTGTGTGTGTGTGTGTGTGTGTGTGTGTGTGTGTGGG
>NC_056518.1:2978182-3010387 GCF_014905685.2 Nematolebias whitei
CTGTGTGTGTGTGTGTGTGTGTGTGTGTGTGTGTGTGTGTGTGTGTGTGTGTGTGTGTGTGTGTGGCCACTCCCAAAGCTGGGCGCTAACGGAAAGAATTTGAAAAAAAATAACCATAGAGGGAAGGGAAACCAGTGCCCCCGTCCAAGCAAACAGCACGTGCTACTCTCAGATGAGGATGAGGATGTTTCCTCTGAATCCAACAAACACGCGACTTGGTTCATGGACATTTATAGACATTAGTGACTAAAATATAAAAACCGTTTGAATCAATGGGAACTGAGCCCCTGCTCTTTTTTATTATGCTTCACCACTTCTGCATTCTTAGTGCTATAATATCAAGGATTGGGCTCATTTATTTAAGTTTTATACTTTTAAAAAATTGACTTTGTTTACAAAAGGTCCGCCTCTATAGATGCCAAGAGTTTTAATGAGACAATATCTCTTCAGTTTTAGCTTCTCTCCATTGGCTCCCTGTCAAATCCAGAATTTAATTAAAATCTTACTTCTAACCTACAAAGCTCTCAACAACCTAGCTCCATCTTATATTACAGATCTTATTGTTCCACATTGTTCTAACAGAGCACTTCGCTCTCAGACTGCTGGTTTACTTGTGGTTCCTAGAGTTTCCACTAGTAGAATGGGAGGCAGATCCTTCAGTTATCAGGTTCCTCTCTTGTGGAACCAACTTCCAGTTATTGTCCGTGAGGCTGACACATTATCTACTTTAATCTTAAGTCTTTCCTTTTTGATAAATCCTATAGTTAGGGTTGGCATGGGTTTCATGAGTTATGCAGGCTTAGACTGCTGGAGGACAAACTGAGCACATTTCCTCACGCTGCTCTTTACTCGCTCTATTATATTATTATACCCATTTTGTATTTGTAATAATTTCGATCTGAACATTTTTTTTCTTTCCTCCTATAGAAAGTCCACCTGGACCTGTCATTCTGTGTGTTTCTACTTCCTGTCCTCTCAACTCCAGCCGATTGATGCAGATGGCCGCTCGTCGTCAGGTTTCTTCCTGTTAAGTGGAATTTTTCCTTTCTAATGTCCCCCTTGTGCTTGCTCAGGATGGGAGAGATTCACCACAATCTGCTGCTTCTTTACAGCTTTTACTAAGTCTTTTTATGTATGTGAATGTTTCTGATGCAGTGCCCTGACACAACTTCTGTTGTGACTTGGCTCTATAGAAATAAATTGAATTGAATTGAGGGTGCATTCACACCAGCCCTGTTTAGTCCGCTTTAATCGAACTCTAGCTCGTTTTCCTAGAAAGTCCGGTTCGTTTAGGGAGGTGTGAACGCACCATCGAACTCTGTCACGGAACAAAAAGGCGAACTCTGGCCCGGGCTAAAACCTAGGTCTCGGTTCGGTAGAAGAGAACTCCAGCACGGTTCAAGTACAGTGTGAATGTAAACAGACCGAGCCCCGCTCCGCAGGACAAACAAACACGCATTTCTCTGACCTCATATGGAGCCGTCAGCTGTCTTGTGTGAAAAACAATATTCTCCATGGTCTTCCGTCTCATCTTCTGCTCATGCTAAGTCCATTTTTGAAAAATGACAAAATATAACTCCTAAAACTGCTAAAACTTGATGCCACTTCATTTTTATTTTTATTTACAGAAGAAGAAGAAGACGTGTCTTCAGAGGTTTTTGTGTCGTTTCTTTCAGTAGTTCTTGGTGCAGCGCCCCCACAGGCGAGCGGGGGAACAGGTTGCTTCAACAGGTTGCTTCAACAGGTTGACTCGACTGCACAGCGCAGTGTGAATGCAAACGCACCAGCTCAAATGCAACAAAAGGTCATGAATATTGGTCCCGAACCGACTGGTGTGAAAACGACCTAAAAACACGATCAGATTTACAGTTCCTTCAAAATATTGATTTTGAAATCTACTTCATTATAATTGGTGTAATTTTGTATTCATATTGCATTTAGCTACCATTTTGCTATTTTTAGATTGTTTTCTTACTTTTGCTGCATTTAATAAGCATTTGGCTCCATTTACACTTAGCTAGTATAGAGCTTGCTCTACTTTTCATGTTTGTAATTATTGACATCCTTAAAATGTTTTTCTTCCCATATAAACTGATTGTAAAATGGACTGTACTTATAGAACAGCTTTCTCTTATCACTCAAAGCTCTTTACAACAACCTGTGCCCTCATTTGCCCATTCATACACAACTCTAGTGTACCATATCTCTGTAGTGAACCTGATCTGAACCTGATCTGACCTCAAATCTTGATCAGATGAACAGAGACTGTTATTTCATTGATCTGCATCCAGAAATACAGTTTGAGCCATCTGGTGACTTTCTTTCTTGAATTAATCAAGCAGAAAAGACAATTCTCTATGATCATTACTATTTTACAAATGTTTGATAATCAAATTGTGTTAGTTTACTCAATGTTTACAGGTTGAAGAAAACTACTCATTTTTATTTTACATAAACAGTAAGTAATGATTTTTATTCCTCATTCAAAGAAGAAATCAGGTTAATATGCATTTCTTGATTTTTCTGTGTGCAATGAGCCAAGTTTTGTAAGTATGCTAAAGGTCGGTTCTCGGTCAACTAAAATGTTTACTGAGAAAAAATGTCATGTTTAACTATTCGAGAAGATACAGCAGAGTGAGACTCCACGAAGTCTGTTTTTCTGCAATAATCTTTCTGTCTGTTGTTTAAACAATCTCATTCTCTGACCTCGAATTTGATAACATCTTACATCACAAACCACACCTCTATTCTGATTCATCCACGAATCAGAAAGCTCTAAATTGACCCGGAAGTCAACTCATTTAAAATGTGGCAACTTCCCGGTTCTTGTTAGAGAGTAGAGAGTGCTGGAGTCTGAAGTCTGAAGCAGACGCTGAAGATTAATGGAGCTAAAAAGAGTCTGATGCTGCAGAGCTCTGAGGGTTCCACACAGAGTGCTGATGAGTTGATGGAGTTAGAGTTCTTGGATGCAAACGCGTTCAGGATGATCCAGAGACGTTTTGGGATTATAACTTCTGTTTGAACAAACCTCGTACGACTCTCGAAGGATTTCAGCTGCTCTCAACGGAGACGCTGAAAGAGTCAAGGAAGGATCCTATACCGAGCTGATTTATCATCAACCAGGTAACGGTTTCTACTTCGACAAGCGTACCGTCGCAAGCTGAGATCTGATGGAGCGTGCACGTTTTCTGGTCAAACAGATTAATTCCCTCACAAATCTCTCTGTAAGATAAATCTCCATTTCCATCTTAAACTCTGCTTTCTCTTAAAATCAGTACAGATATTTTAGAAATATCTGAAGCAAAGTCCTCAATCACCGCCGTGTGATTGAAGCCCATTATTTGTGAAACTTGTCTGTTATTATTTTCATATTTTGCCAAATTAATGTAAATGTTTGATGTTAAACTTTGATTCTGAAAATAAATGACCGCATTCATTTTGATGGGTCAAACATAAATAACGTCTCTCGTTACATTTCTGTTAAAATTCAATGCACGACATTTACACAGTCAGAAAGATGACGAACTCGTGAAAAGTATGAATATATATCCTATAACATACTACTACATCTCTACAAAGACTAATCAGTGCTGATCACATTCAGACACCGATGGAACGGTGGAGGCAACGAGGGGTTCAGTGTCTTGCCCAGGGACACTTCAGCATGCGACTGCTGGTGGAATCGAACCTCCAACTCTTGCATTGGAGGACGACTGCTCTAACCACTGAACCACAGCCACTAAAAGAAGTCATTGTGCAGATGTCTGTAAACACTTGTCACCTTTAACACGGACTGGTGAAGATTCTCAGTCATCCAGGACATGATGAATTCAAAAAGCGTTCAATAAAAAAACAACTGGACTTTATTTGTAACAGAAGACGTTTCGCTCCTCATCCGAGGAGCTTTCTCAATTCAAAGAGCAGAGAGTGAGAGATTCAGGCCTCCTCCTCTGTTAAGAGACGGCTTTTCTCTTTTTACATAAATAATAATCTGGATCAGACCCTCCAGAAGCTGTCTACTCGGCTACCACTTCCTCTGTTGGAAGAAGTTTCTTGTTTCGTTGAAAAAGCCCAGCTTTCACAGCATCAAAAGAACAAGTGTAGTGAACTTGACCTGATGTCAAAACTAAGCCTAAGGTCAAAACCCTTGACCTTAAGAACCTTGTGGGACAGAAACTGTCATTTCATTGATTTGAATCCAGAAATACAGGTTCACCCATCCTGAGACTTTCTTTCTTGAAAATTCAAGTGAAAGAACACTCTCTTTTTTATTATCATTACTATTTTACAAATGTTGATAACCAAAGTGTTTTAGTTCAAACCATTTTAGATGTTGCAGTGAACTAATCAATTTTTATTAACTGTGAAACAGTGTAATGATTTTTTAATCCTCATGCAGTTAGAATTCATGTAAGGCCTGTTACAGAGTAATTATGCATTTTCTGATTTTCTGTCTTTGAATGAGCAGTGTACGTTTGTTCCAAGGTCGGAGCCGAAGCAGACAAGTGTTGGAACAACTGTCTTGTTTTTAAATCCTCTCAGACGTAAACAGAGAAGTTGGCACCTGTTTCTCCAAACTCGCCCAAACATTTCTCTCGGCTGTCTGAAAACAGTTTCAATCTGTTCTATAACATTCTTGCTGTTTTTCTGACTTCTAGTAACCTCTTACGTCACAAACCACACCCCTGTCTGGTCGACATTGACCAATCAGGGACTCCCAAATGAACCGGAAATAGAGCCCTTTAAAATGTCGGTACTTCCTAGTTCTCTCAGTTCTGTGAAGTTTCAGTTCTGTGAGTTGCCGTTGGAGTCGGGCTGGAGAGTTTGCAGCTCCAGTCGTTTGGGAGAACAGAAGTCCAGCCATGATAAGGCTCTTCCGAGATTGGGATTATAACATCTATTCCCTCTGAGTGGAACTCGGACGAACCCCACTCATGTGAGGTCCACTGGCTGAGGTGAACTTGTGTCAGACGGGATATCGTCACTACTTCGGACGAGTCACAGCCATCCTATGGAGACGCTGGACAGGTAGCGTTAACTGGAACTCTGTATCCGCTGATTCATCTTCAGAGAGGTAACGAGTCAAGTTCACTACCGAGCGTACCGAGGAAAGCTGGGTTCGAATGGAGAGTGTCGGTTCTGGTCAACACTCTCCCTCACACACCATCTTTTACTCCCTTTAAACTTCATTTTCCATCTTTAAATTCTTCTATCAAGTAGAAATCATTCCAGATATTTTAGAAATGTCTGTGTAAAGTGCTCATCCACCGCCGTGTGGATACTTGATCATAATTGTACAGCTTGCTGATTAATTATGTTGTTATTTTCATATTTTGCCAAATTAATGTAAATGTTTGATGTGTTAAACTTGATTCTGTTAATAAATGACCCACTGTCGTGGTGAGTCAAAGGTAATTAACGTCTCACGTCCACATTTCATTAAATTCAATGCACGTTTATATTCAGTCCAGAAAAATGAAAGAATCCGTTTTAATTGATGAATATATCTCAGCATCTGTTCATCTACACAAGGAACGCCAAAAAAGTAAGTTTCTAAAATTACAACAGAGAGCTGTTTTCTCATCACAAACCATCAGTCAAGATCAGGAGTTTGTCGCCAACACTAATTCTCAGGACCAGTGGGTTAGAAATTTGTCTAACAGGACATTGACACAACCTGAGAAAGATGTGCTGACAAAAGGACTAAATTTTGCCATCTCCCCACAAGAAATACCTGTTGTGGAACTAATCACGGCCACTTAATCCGCGATTAGGAACAACAACTTGACGGAAGGAGAGGCAGAACAGCTCAGAATGGAAATATCAGCAACCCTCTCCAGTGCCAAACTGCCTCCTTCAAACCTCACACCACAGGAAAGGAAAGCTGTAACATCACTCAGCCAGGACCAAAACATCACCATTTTACCAGCTGATAAGGGAAGATGCACAGTAGTCCTCAACACTTCTGATTATCGGGAAAAAATAATTACACTACTGAGCGACCGCAACACCCACGAGACCCTGAAGAGGGACCCAACCAGTGCCTACAAAAAGAAAGTCACAGATTACCTGCAAAAACTTGAAAAGGAGAAAACAATCAATCGATCTTTGTATTATAGATTGTACCCATGGGGAAGCCACTCCCTGTCTTTATGGACTCCCAAAAATACACAAAGAAGGAACACCACTCAGACCCATCGTCAGCAGCATGAACTCCTGGGTCAAAATCCAAGCCAAGGAAATAGAAGCGTTCACCAGACACATTAACTCGGTCGATAACAACATCAAGTTCACCAGAGAGGATGCAAACGACAACAAGCTGCCTTTTTTGGACTGTTTGGTTCAGATGGAAAGAGAGGACAGCCTCAACATTGAAGTTTACAGAAAACCAACCCACACAGACCAGTATCTTCTGTTTGACTCCCACCATCCACTGGAACACAAACTCTCTGTCATCAGAACTTTACAACATCGGGCCGAATGCGTCCCCACAAAGACAGAAGGGAAGGAAAAGGAACAGAAACACATTCAAGAAGCTCTTCAAACATGTGGATATCCTAACTGGGCTTTTGTCAAGTCAGCGAGGAAATCTACAAAATACACCAATAAACTGAAAAAGGAGAACAACAGACGTAAAAACATTGTCATCCCTTATGTTGCTGGAGTATCAGAGAAATTCAGAAGGATCTTCAACAAACACAAGATCCCAGTACATTTCAAACCCAGCAGGACTCTCAGACAGAGGCTGGTCCACCCTAAGGACAAAACACCCATACACAAACAGAGTGGTGTAGTGTATGCGGTCCAGTGCAGCGAGGACTGTCCAGACCTCTACATTGGAGAAACTAAACAGCCTCTTCACAGACGCATGACTCAACACAGGAGAGCCACCTCCACAGGACAAGACTCAGCTGTTCACCTCCACCTCACAGATAAGGGACACTCTTTTGAGGACCAAAATGTGCACATTTTGGACCGAGAACACAGATGGTTTGAGAGGGGGGTGAAGGAAGCAATTTATGTAAAAAGAGAAAAGCCGTCTCTTAACAGAGGAGGAGGCCTCAGATTTCCACTTTCAAAAACCTATAATGCAACTTTAAAACAGATTCCCAGCCGGTTTTTCACACCTGATGGGAACAGAGGGGCCTCGTCAGTGAATTAGAAGAACAAAAGACTCTTACTGTTAATGTTTGTTTAGGTGTGAACTGCCAATCTACGTGTGTGTGTGTCTTATCTCACTCAGCCTCATAACCTGAATCTCTCACTCACTGCTCTTTGAATTGAGAAAGCTCCTCGGATGAGGAGAGAAATGTCTTCTGTTACAAATAAAGTCCAGTTGTTTTTGTATTGAACGCTTTTTGAATTTAACACGGACTGTTGCTTTCTGGGGAAAGCCAACACTGAAATAGATGGAAACACTTTTCAACTGACTTGAAATCAAATGAGTGACAGTAAAGTTCTTGTGCTTTTTTAATGTTAACATTCTAAACTTTCGCAGATTTTCTGAACTCTTGGTTGGTTGTTCTTGGCCCATTTTTACATTCTAGATACCAAAACATCTATTGTAAATCTGTGACACAAGCGGCAAACACCGAACAAAGACAGACAAGACATACGCCTCCTGCTCCAAGAGCAACTACTGTATGTTTACGTCCAGCTTATGGTTAGCAAAATATCTCATGAATCACAACGCATAAGATTTCATGAAGTTATTATTGGATGTACAGCTACAGCTGAAGAACATTTGGACTCACCCTATTCAAGATCTGCAACAGATTCTAGGCAAATACAAAAATACTGGAGATCAGATGATAGTTTAATAAAGATTTTAAGAAATTTGTTGTCATTGTTGCAGTTGTTGTAAACTACATCTTTGGGTTCTTGACCACTTTAAGAACTCAGTCTGTGCCCAAGCTCCTAGCAGAACTTTCATCTTGCACCAAGTGAGACTCTCACATAGTGGCTCAACCAGTTTGATGGTGCTCAGATGGTTTCTGGAGTCCGCCCTCTCCCCAGTCGACTCCTCTGCGGCAGCAGTGGACAAACTGGTTCAAAACATCAAAGTTCATGCTCAAAAATTCAAGTAAAGATTCCAACCAAGTTACCGTGAAGTCAGGTCCTCTGCGCCATCTAGAAGACCAGATTTAACTTTGTTGAATGTTTTTTACCTGGAGCATGAACTTTTCGACTCATTTAACTGCTCCACTGAGGAGCAGATGGCCAAGGCTGATCTATACAAAAACATTCATATTAATACCTCATGGAAAACCATCATACAAACACATTTGTATGATTTTTCAATTATTGCGCTATTTTCAGAAAGAAAACGTACAACGGGAGGCTGTGGCTGAGTGGTTAGAGCAGTGGTCCTCCAATGCGAGAGTTGAGGGTTCAAATCCACCAGCAGTCACCTGCTGAAGTGTCCCTGGGCAAGACACTGAACCCCTCATAGCCTCTGATGTGTGTCCCATCAGTGTATGAATGTGATAAAGCTCTGATTAGTCTCTTTAGAATGATTTGTTCAATTAGCTTTGTAGAGATCTAGTATAGAGCTGTATGAATGGGTAAATGAGGCACAGATTGTTGGAAAGAGTTTTGAGTATCTTGAAATAAGATAGAAAGGTGCTAGATAAGTACAGCCCATTTACAAGACTTTTGTTTTTTTAAACCAAATTCATCCAGACCAAGAAAACACTCCAATAAAATGACACTTTTCAAGTGGGAACCTTGCAACAACAACAAAAAAAACCCACAACAAACAAACAATCCAAAACTTCAAAATTCAAGCTCTGCACAAGACAATTGATAGAAAGAGGCGACTTGATTCTTGAACACACACTGGATCTTTATTTCAGCAGCTTCCCCACAAGCCTGTACCAAAAATATTAAAGCCACCTGAAACAATTACCATAGATGACACTGGTTCTGCAGAGGGTAAGACATTTCATCTCTGGAAATAGTTAAAAGATGTTAGACCGAAAATCTTTTCACTCTTGCTGACCTGCAGCATCAAAAATAATCTTAGTTTTTGGTAAACAGGTAGGTTTTGTATGCTTTGGTGTCCATCCAAGAAAATGAGTAAGTATTGCAACTGATCAGTAAGAAGAGAAAAGAAAAAATGTCTAATTCATCTTTTTCAATTATCTGAATTACTTTGTGGGACTTACTAATGAAGTAATAGAAGGATAACACATGATCAGAATGGTTAACTCAAAAAATAAATGAAAACAGCACCAAAAAGCATCAAGCTGAATGAAGATATTGAAATTAAGTGCTTCAATAGGATCAAACATGAGAAAATAGAATAGACAGAAAGAGACTTCAAATCATTGCAGGTTGGTCTGGTTATATTATCACAATCTAAAACAAAATGTACAACTAATGCCAACACATTAAAAATATATTTAAAAAAATAAAAACTAATACAGACTGTAGGTCCAAGTGGTTTAAAAAAAAAAAAGAATTTTTTTTTTTTTTACAAAATGTCCTCATCTCTGCATCCTCAGTTCACATCTTTCCTTTCTTTAAAATTTCTTCTAACCTTCTTCCAGATAAAACTTTGGGACCTTAAAAAATGGCCCGTTGCTGCTGGTGGGTGAGGCCTTGGGCTCCGTGAGGAGGTCGTGCTGAATGTGGTCACGGCCGGCCACTTTGGACGGTCACTTGTTCAAGCGACTGTACATGTCTCTCTTGCTGCGCTCCCCAGCCCAAGTGCGACTTTTCTGGCGAAACTTCCTCAGGTCCTCCTTGAAGTCTTCGTGGAGCATGGGTCGGTAGGACTGAGGCTCACACTGGGACTGCACAGGAGAACGACACAGTGAGAACAGTGAAAACATTAAGAAGTACACTGAAGTGTCTGCAGACAGTGCAAACATTTCCTCAACAGTAAGTCATGGTAGCAAATGATTCATTGAACAGACGGACAGGTGAATCAACACCTGGATAGAAACACAGTCCTGGTTGGTTTAATAAGAGCAGCGTCCCATCATGGTATGAGGCAGGACATACAACTTGTACTGGGACCATCCTGTGGGGGACACGGTTCAGCAGGGATTGGACACATGGCTTTTCAGAAGTACAATAAAAAATAAATAATGCATTCAAATACTTTTTTCACCCCATACAAAACAAATTGTGTTTCAGCTCCAAAAATGTTTTCCAAACCCTGGATTTGCCCACATGTGCATCATGTCACCAACAGATGTGTCTTGTTTATGGGGTTTTTTCTAATGTTTTGTGCCTGTTAAAATGGCCATTAAAAAACCAGACCGCCTCCAGAAAGAGGACGACTGAGGTGAAAAAAACTGACATCAGGGCAGAGCACGTTATGAACCTGGAAAGACTTCAGCCGAGTATCTTCAACAATTTGTACAATTTTGAAGGAAAAAGGGGAAATAAAGAAGACATGCAAAAGGAATGACTGGTTAGCAGACACAGACCACGTGATGAAATGCTGCGGTTGATTTGGATAAACACTTCCATTGACACCGACGAGTTGGTGCTTGAGCACAACCACAAGCTAAGCACAAAAGAAGTGGGGCAGCAGAAACAGCTGGGAGAGTTCATCAAAGGAAGGAAAGTGGAGGTGCTTACATGGAGGGGTGCACAAAACAACATGCGGGAAAAATGCAAAGCTTCTGTGCACAACATCACCCAAAGAAAACTGTTGCCTCATGCAGCACAACCCTGTACAGTACCCATGTCCTGACTCACTGCCACTACATTTTAAAGTGCCAGTGAGTCCTCCCAGTCCTGCACTGGGACCCAGGGCAACAGTTCCTGGAACTAAAGCCTCCCTCCCATCTTACGAGTCAGATTTAAACGGCACTGCTCTTCAAAAGATTATTTTATCCTCACCTGCCTACCAACCCCAACTCACTGAACCAGAAGCGACTGAAACTAATCATTTGTGATTTTGCTGTTGCTCGTTACAACTCTCCACCATCACAGACCCCCACACCTCCACATGCAGGAAGAGGGTCACCTGCATCATGAAGGACCACACTCACCCAACACACACACTTTTTGCCCCACTCCTCTCAGGAAGGAGGTTGAGGAGCATTAAGTGTAGAACCACTAGACTGAGGAACAGCTTCTACCCTGAAGCTGTTAGACTCATGAATCTCTAACCAGGAGAATCACTGTGAAAAAAAAATCACTAATGCCACTTTAACTGGTGATTTGTGACTTATCTGTGCTGCTGATTATCTCATGCTTCTGATTATCCATGCTGCTGATTATCTCATGCTGCTGATTATCCATGCTGCTGATTATCTCATGCTTCTGATTATCCATGCTGCTGATTATCTCATGCTGCTGATTATCCATGCTGCTGATTATCTCATGCTGCTGATTATCCATGCTGCTGTATTCATTCATACCCATCTGCTCACCACAGACTCATGTTCCGGCTGCTGTTACGCCATATTGGTTTACATTATTAATGTTTAGCGTATATCTTAGATCCTTATTATTATTTTTTTATATATACTTTATATTCGTCTATTTTTGGGTGTAACTGGGACCCTGTGCATAACTTGGCTCCACCTCATGTACCGCATGTGATGGAAACGACAATAAAAGTCGACTTGAACTTGAAACAGAAATAAAGCCTGTATGCTGACAGCATGCAGACTTTATGAACAAGACAAGATCACTGTGCAGTCATGATTCAAAACCTGCCGGTGAGCAGAAAAACAAGACGCACTGTTTTATATACCATCATTTGCTGCTTCTTCTTCTTCTTCTTCTTCACTTTAAGCAAAAATTATGAAACCCTGCCCGCCCGGGTCATTGGTTCAGGTATGTTGATGACTCCTGGGTTTAAATTAAAGTAACAGGTCCAACATTTCAATTCAGTTTATTTAAATAGTGCCAAGTCACAACAGAAGTCATGTCAGGGCACTGAACAGAAACATTCATATATACCTGGTATGTATAAAATATGTTAACATTATTTATGTGAGGAGCAGCTTTGAGTTGAACTCCATCACTGAACTCTCATCTTGAACAAGCATGAAGGCGACAGTGGAAAGAAAAACTCCCTCATGAGGAAGAAACCTTTAGCAGAACCAGGATCAGGACAAGAGGACCATCTGCTTCGACCGGCTGGTTCGAGAGGATTTGGGGGTTTTCTGGGACCTTGACTAAACATTTTGTTCCACCTCATGTACCACATGATGCAAATGACAATAAAGAACTTTGACCTTGAATAGGAAACAATGACAGATAAACATTGACAGGTCAAGAATCACATGTTAAGATAGAAATAGTATCAAATGAAAACTATTCAATTTTAACAATTCATTTTAGGAAATGAGGTCAATTTGTCCTCTAGTAGTCTAAGTCTATAGCAGCATAACAAGCCGACCCTAACTATAGGATTTATCAAGAAGAAAAGTCTTAATCCCAGTCTTAAAACTGGACAATGTGTCAGCCTCACGGACAGAAACTGGAAGTTGGTTCCACAAGAGAGGAGCCTGAGAACTGAAAGATCTTTCTGTCATTCTGCTTTTGGCAACATTTCACTGATCACATCAACTGTGGATAAATATATAAAGTTCACACGAGAAGATGGAAAAGTCTTGGACTGTGAGGTCTCTGATGGAGAACATTTGGAAACTGAGGTGTACTGTATGCGTTTACTTGACCTACAATCAACACTATCAAAAACTGTTGTGCAGATTAAAGTCTGTACTATGACAAATTAAAATGTAGTATTTGAGCTACTACCACGTGCCTGCGCAGCTACTGACTCCAAAGTGGGGAGAGAAAAAAAAGTCAATGTAGGTGGCGAAATCAACAAGAATTTTGAGAAGGTTACATTCTAATCACCTGTTTGAACAAATTCACTTCATAATTACAGGTTCTACTGTATTTTAAAATAATCAATGAGGGCAGTTAAGTAGTTACTTGCAATGATTGCAATTGGAGCAAAACACTTTAGAGGAAATCTAAAAAAGTTAAGTCTGGTCCTCTGGACCTTCAAAAAAACTAAAACAAAAAAAGGTAGAAACATTTCGTCTTTCATCCGAAAGACTTCCTCAGTATGAGGTGCTATATTCAGCTCAGTCTTATAAATGGCACCTTCTTGACCATCAGCCTAACGATGGATCATTAGCACCTGATGGCTGTTTGCTATTCACAGGGGGCTGAGTGATACTAGCAATAACAGCATAAGAAATTGTCCATTATTAAACAGGGGTGGAGCCTCCGTGTTCAACTGTCCCCCTCTTACAATGCTGTTATTGCTAGTATCACTCAGCCCTCTGTGAATAGTAAAGAGCCATCAGGTGCTAATGATCCATTGTTAGGCTGATGGTCGAGAAGGTGCCATTTATAAGACTGAGCTGAATACAGCACCTCAGACTGAGGAAGTCTTTCGGATGAAAGACGAAAACGTTTCTAGAATTTTTATTTTTTTTTGTTAGATTTGTTTTTTGAATGTCCAGAGGACCAGATTTAACTTTTTTAGATTTTTCTACCTGGATTATTGAGGGCACATCAGGATACTTTAGAGGAAAGTAGAAAGTAGTAGTAGTAGTTCTAGAATAGCGCCGCTCAAGGTGGCTGCATGTTGGAGCAGCTCTTACTTTCATTCTGAGATATTACTTTTGAAAACTTTAATTCCTCTTTTTCTGGATATAAATCACTTTTTTTGGATGATTATTCCTCTGGTGTCAGATGCTGTGCAGCTGGAGGGATTTTTAAAGAAATATATTTGCTTTTGGACATTTGTTATGATGCGTAACCATAACAAGGTTGTTTTTTTTTTTACAACCGGGAGCAGCTGATTAACATCTCCAAAGCTCAAATAATATCTCAACTACAGCCCCAAATCCCAAATGAGTTGAAAAGGAGGCATCGTGGATGCAGAGCAGGAGCAAAGAAGAGGGACAAAGAGAGAAGAATGAAGTTTAAACCATCTCTTCCATCGATCATGATGGGCAATGTGAGATCGCTGGGAAACAAGTTGGATGAACTTCAAGCCCTAACAAGGACCCATCCAGAGTATCGAGAATGCAGTGTTATGCGTTTCACTGAGACATGGCTGCAGGATCATATCCCCGACTCCAGCGTTTCCTTGCCAGGCTTTCTGACCATACGAGAGAGAGTTCACCAGTGTTATTTTATCAACCGTTTACATTCCACCCAATGCTGTTACAGAGACTACATGTGATGTCATCAGCTCCAAGGTTGCCAAGCTACAGACACAAAACCCTAGTGCGTTTGTTGCAAATCTGGGGATTTTAATCATGTCTCACTCTCTACTACACTTCTGACATTCCAACAGTTTGTCAGCTGCTCTACCAGAGAAAACAAATGCAGGACTTGTTTTATGCAAATGTCAAGGATTCATACATCGCTAAAGCAAGACCCCCTCTTGGCAAATCAGATCACAATCTTGTGTTTCTCTGCTAAAAATATAAACCCCTTGTTCAGAGGCAACCTGCAATAAAGAGAACAGTGAGAAAATGGTCAACGGAAGCTGAAGAAGCCCTGCGGGGTTGTTTTGATGCTACAGACTGGGATGCACTGTGCCAGCCACATGGAGAGGACATCAATGCCATGACTGAGTGTGTGACCGACTATATAAACTTCTGTGTAAACAACACCATCCCCACCAGAACAGTGAGATGCTTCCCCAATAACAAACCTTGGATCACCACTGAACTGAAGGAACTGCTAAACCAGAAAAAAGAGCCTTCAGGGAGGGAGACAGGGAATTATTGAGGAGCACACAGAAGCAACTAAAAGTCAAGATAAGAAACAGCAAGGAGGTGTACAAGAAGAAGCTGGAGAGCAAGCTCCAACAGAACAATATCAGAGAGGTGTGGTCAGGGATGAAACAGATCACAGGCTTCAAGCAGAAGGAGGATCAGAATAGAATGTGCGATATATACGGTACACGGTAGAAATTTAGCCTACGATAGAGATCTGTCTTCTACCGGCTAACCGCAGTAATGCGGTGTCTGATGTAACAGAGTTGTCAGATTTAATCGTTACTTTTTTTTAGTTGACAACTATGCGCAAGTGGCGTTAAAGTCTTTTCTTCGAGGGCTAAGTAGCGAAGCTACAAGCTAACTACGCCCGGCTTGCCGTAGTGTTGCCGTATTCTGACGCATGCACAAAACGTTGTGTTCCGTCTAAAGTCTCTCCCCCCCCCCCCCAATCGAAAGTTGAAGTAAACGTTGGTCAACTTTAGAGAAACCTGCTCTCTGATCTGTGAAAAGAACGCTGTGTTGTGTGATTTTACTGCGAGACACTCTGGTCAAAGCCACAGACTCATTTTTTGTCAGCTCTCCATTAAAGCGAAAGGAAACGCCCACTAGAGGTTTGGAGGGTGAAGTGTTTCAGTGTAAAATGTTGCTCTGTTGCTGTTTATTTCTTAAGTGAGAATACTGGAAACTGTTAAGAGTCAACAACATATTTTTTTTGCTTAAAACATATGGCTAAAACTACATTTGAGATCTGTTGCACCGTTTTGCACTTTAGGAAAGAAGCCTAATACTTGATTTGTTTATTATTTAAAAACTCTCTGGACCTAGTAGTGGAATTTTCTTAATTCAAAATATATGATGGCAAAGGGACACCCTACGCTTTATTTTAAAGCAAGTTTTATACTAAAAACATATTGCGATATATATCGTTATCGTCACCCTTCACAATACTTATCGTGATATGAATTTTATGCCATATCGCACATTTCTACAATGAACTGAACACATTCTTCAATAGGTTCAGTTCAGGAACAAGCTCAGCATCCTCCTCTCTTGCCCACACCCAAACAGATATACCACCCTCCTTTAACCCAAGGCTGTCCTGTCACACCTCAAATATTGTATCTACCACCTCAGTCATGGACCCTTCTTCTACTTACTGGTCTTCAACCAAATCAGAAGATGCTGATACCTCCTTTGCCTCCCCCCTCTGCGTCTCCAGAAGTCAGGTGAGGAAGCAGCTGGAGAGACTGAACCAGAATAAGGCTGCAGGTCCAGATGGTGTCAGTCCCAGAGTCCTGAAGGTCTGTGCAGAGCAGCTCTGTGGGGTTCTGCAGCATCTCTTCAACCTTAGCCTGACCCAGGAGAAGGTTCCAGTGTTGTGGAAAACCTCCTGCCTTGTTCCAGTGCCAAAGAAAACTCACACATCAGTCCTCAATGACTATAGACCTGTTGCCCTGACATCCCACATCATGAAGGTCCTAGAGAGACTCCTGCTGACCCACCTGACTAGGCAAACAAGCACATATCAGGACCCACTGCAGTTTGCTTATCAGCGTGGACTTGGGAGGGAGTTGAAGATGCCATCATACACCTGCTTCAGCAAACTCACTGTCATGTAGAAAAGGCAGACAGCACTGTGAGAGTCATGTTCTTTGATTTCTCCAGTGCATTTAACACAATCCAGCCTGATTTGCTTTGTCAGAAACTTCAGAAGACTCAGGTGGAGGCCTCAACAATCACCTGGATCAAAGACTACCTGATGGACAGACCACAGTTTGTGAGACTGAAGGGTTGTGTGTCTAACCAGGTGGTCAGTAGCTCAGGAGCACCACAGGGGACTGTACTCTCACCATTCCTTTTCACTCTGTACACCTCAGATTTCCAGTACAAAACAGACTCCAGTCATCTGCAGAAATATTCAGATGACTCTGCAGTGGTCGGGTGGATCAGAGATGGACAAGAAGCTGAGTACAGGGAACTGGTGGACCGCTTTGTGGCATGGTGTGGAAAAAATCATCTCATCTTGAATGTGAACAAAACAAAGGAGAGGATTGTAGATTTCAGGAGAATCAGGAACAGGTCCAACCCTATTTCCATCATGGGAGAAGAAGTGGAGGTGGTGGAGAAGTATAAATACCTTGGAGTTCACCTGGACAATAGACTGGACTGGAAATGCAACAGTGAAGCATCTACAAGAAGGGACAGAGCAGACAGTACTTCTTGAGGAAGCTGAAGTCCTTCAACGTTTGCAGCAAGATGCTGCATATCTTCTATAAGTCTGTTGTAGAGAGCGCTGTCTCTTCTGCATCATCTGCTGGGGGAGCAGCACCAGAGCAAGTGACTTAAAAAAGATCAACAAGCTCATAAAGAAGGCTGGCTCAGTTCTGGGGACTCCTCTAGAACCTCTGGAGATGATTGTACAAAGAAGGATTCTTCATCAAATGAAGAACATTATAGACAACCCTCAGCATCCTCTTCATCAGACTGTCATACAACAACAAAGTGTCTTCAGTCAGAGGATTCTTCAGATCCGTTGTAGGACAGACACTACAAGAGATCCTTCCTGCCCACAGCCATCAGCATCTAGAACAACTCTTTAATGAAACCAGGATGATGAGTTACCACAACATATAATTTCCCTCTGGGATTAATAAAGTTTTTTGTTGTTGAAAAGACAAGTTTTCATGCGACAGCAGAAAGGATTACAGAACAGGTGACTGCTCCAGATGACCAAGCCTTTTGGACCCTTCTACATACATAAGGTTCATTGCAATTAACCAGGGCTTAATCTGAGCTGGATCCCGCTGGAACAGGACCCAGGAACTCTTATTTTGACAGGGTGCATTCCAGTAACAGTTTTCTTGGATCCAGTAACTCTCTGGCTTACTAATAATAAAATTATGAACAAAATGTGACTGCCTTGAAAGGATAAAACCCATACTAGATATGTAAACTGAAAATAATTACATAAACACTAATTTTAAACATAACAGCCACTCACAAACTCCCTAATATCACATAAGAGGTGCCCCTTCAAGTAAGCTTTTCTGCTTTTACCCTTAAAAAAATCTCTGCCGCTAAAAGTAATCACGGGCAATTTAATTAAAAAAACAAAAATATAATTAAACCGCACAACTAAATTGAAAATCCGTTTTACAGTTTAAGTGGGTCAATAATAAAATTTTGATTTATTAATAATACGAGAAATGTTTTATGGGTAAATCACGTGACGTATTTCACGTTTCAAAACAACAGCACAAATTTATCAAAATATTAGCAATCAAAATGTCGAAAAGACAGTCTAATTTACTTTAATTTAAAACAAAAGTCTTCTCATTATAGGAGCACATGAAGGCAGTGGTGACGGTACTTGACGCGGGGCAGAGGGGGTAAGATGCTTGAGAGAAGCAGAGCGTGCTCTATTCACACAGGGAGAGAAACTTATGTAGGTAAACATACATGTTTAACCAGCCGTTAAAATACACCAATACACCAGAATGCAGGAAATGCCATCTACGTTATTCTAAATTTTCTGGGGGAGAACCCCCAGACACCCCCATTCGAGTTTCAGCATCATTTAGTTTACAAATTAAACATTGCATGTAAGTGTAATATAAGTAATCCTGACTGCTTACATATTGGGAAGAGAAACAGTAATGACAGAAAAAGAAAAGCTGTAACCAAACGAACCTGAAAATGAGGGAAGAAGTTTTTGTATCCACCCTTGAGGATGTAGAGCTCAGGATAGTGGAGGTATGGGTAGTCATTCATGGCGCGGTCTTGGGCCCTGATGAAGCGGCACATTTTAGGGCCACGTTCCGATGAGAACTCACAGTGGAAGATGACGACAACACGCTTGTCTGGGCAGGATGGGACAGTAGGGGCTCTCAAGAGAAAATTCTCCACCTGGTCTTCCTGGTGCAGGTTTAGAGCTCCCTGAGACAAGTAATCAAAATGCTTACTGCATAACCTCTGTTGTGATTAAAACATTTAAGAGTGCTAGAAATACTCACTCTAAATATGAAGTTAAGACAATCACCAAGAGGAAATGTTCCAACAACCAGTAATGAGTGCATTAAAATGTCGGTATTATCAGTAAGATTAATGAGTACACATTTCCAGGTGGGACTTACTTTGATGTGTCCACCTTCAAACTCGTAGGGATAGCGGCAGTCGATGAGGATGATCCGCTCAATTAGATGATCAAACTGGCCGGTCAGGGCTGCCTCCATCTAAACACCATAAGAATCACATCCTAATGTTATTCTGCTGTTGCGGTTTGACTATGCTGAATATTTAAAAAATAATCATGTGAAGATAACTTTAGTAAAAATACTGAACATGCACAGCCATAATGTTTACTCACCATTTTTGACGTAATGTATTTGAGGTCTTGATGATCTCCCGGCACTGTGGGAAACACAAAAGGCTAAAAAGGAATAAAAATATGTTATTGGACTGGAAAATATATTTTACTCAAGTTAAAACCACACTTATGGCTGTTTTCCATTAGTAACAGTACAGCACGGTTCAAATCGACTTGGCACGGTTCCAAGGCTTTTCCACTAATAACAGTTCATAGAACCGGTCCCTTTTTCTCTGGGCTTCCAAGCGTGCCCAACTGGCACTAAACCTCTGTGGTCCACACTGCTCTCACCCACCTGGAGCAGAAGGACTCCTACGTCCGTATGCTCTTTGTGGACTTCACGTCTTTCATTCAACCTTTATTTAGACAAGTAAATCCCATTGAGCCTCGAGGACTCATTTACAAGAGAGACCTGATTACGTCTGCCTTCAGTACCATGATCCCCACCCACTAGAACCATTACTAAAAGTATAATGGAAACAACTCGTATGACTCATTTGCATAGGTCCTGCTCGGCCCTTATTGGACCGGTACAGATCGGATCGCTTCATTTTTCGTTTCCACAGTGCCCATTAGTGCCCCTTTAGTGGGAGGATCATTATCAACACACCAACACCCATTTACAAACCTTCTCGTTAGGTGTCGCTCCATCTAGCTCGCTCTGAACTTTTTCCATGGGCCAGCAAACACAAAAACGCCTGAACTTCAGCATTTGACCACAGTTGTGACATTATTGTTCGTTTATACCTTCAGAATACTCCAAAATACACTCCTCCAGATTTGAGTTGTTTCTAATGGCAGGTTAAAAAGAAAATGGCGGATCGGGTTGCGGTGGAAGTTTCTGAAACTCTGCCCTCCGACTAATGACTCCGCCCCCTGACCAATCAGTAACAGACAGTGTGCTGACATCACATTTTAAAGTCCTGTTTGGCCTCAATGGAACCACAGAGAAGTAGGTACTGAAAGAACAGGCCGGTTCCACAAAGAAGGCCGTGTGGAAAAGAACACGGAACCAGCCTGAGCAGGGTAAAGCGGGGCCAAGGAGGAACTGTGGAAAAGGGTCTATACCGTGCCGAGTCCAACCGTGCTGTACTGGTACTAAAGGTACTAATGGAAAAGGGGCATTAGTAGTTGAAGTCTTTCTTACCTTAGTGAAATCTCCTATTAATTCATTAGAGCCACTCTGCCCATCAAGCAACTTTTCTATCTCTGCTTGACAGAAAGACTTGGACCTTTGGAGCAGGAAACAGCTCTGGAAGGAAAGAAGAAAGACTTCTGAAGAAAGCTGGAGAAGCAATGAGCCATTTTAAAAATGTCTACCTTCTTCTGAGATTATATTTTTGCCACCAATTTGTGACCTTGAATGATTTTTTTTTTTTACATCACCTGAAATCCAACTGAAGGAGTTAAGTTTAACCAATGCAGAATTTTCTGATAATTTTTTGGTGTAAAGAGATGGTTCGGATGTCACATGTCATGTCCAGCATTAGGCTGTGGCAACTGAGCTTATTGCTGTGTTGTTAACGTTCATCCAAGCACTAAATTCACCATTCTTGGAGATTCAGTGTTTTGTTCCAGGGTGGTGACTTGGGTTCCTGCCAGGCTCCGTCGTCTCTTTACTCGAACAGGCGTGTTTTCATCGGCTGGGCAGTCAGGGCGCTTTGCAGAGGGACGGGACACTGGACTGGGCATAGAGGGGGAACGAAACAGGCTGCGTGGCCGACAGCGGATTACAGGCTAAAGATTGAGGGAAAACAAAGAAAATATGTAGAATAGATTTCATTTTCTTGACTCTAAAGACAACTAGCAATTAAACTCTGACTGAAACTGTTATGGAAACTTACAGAGTCATCCCCCATGCTGTCAGACATCAGCGGCGCAGTGAGCAAGTTTGCCATCCCTGATGGCATCCCTGAGTCGTCCTGCTAGAAACAAAAAATAAATAAACTAACACACATACACACATATCTATATATATATATATATATTTTTTTTTTTATTTTTTACAAGGGCATTACACCACAGTAAAACAGAAAGATCTAAGTGTATGAATCCATAATCATTAGTGCAGTACCAACTGACCTCCATGTTGTCCTCAAGTATCTCTAAAAAGCCATCATCCTCATAGTCGTTTAGAGAGGAGGCGAGGGACGAGCGTCTCAGAGACCCGGGGCTTGAATCAAACAAGTCGAGCTGCTGGACTGCAGGAAGCGAGGACAACTGAACAAAAATAAAGAAAAAAAAGGCGCTTAAAGTCAGTCTCCTTCTAAAACCATGTCACAACCTCCAGAGCAAACAGGGACAGATGTTTCTCAGGTTCATACCATGAGAGCGGGCGCTGAGCTGGGTCGGAGAGCAAAGCCATCGCGTTCACTACTGAAGGATCGCACACGACTCCGTGACACGGGCTTGGATGGTTTTTTGAATTCAAAACTTCCCTGACAAAAACAAAAAAGGGAAAACTATTTTAATGTTAAGAAGCAACTCTGAACTCTTAAAATCAAGAAAACCTGTGCCATTTACAATATCCCTGCTGGCATTCATCTTTGTTCCAGATATAAAGGTTTTTTTTTGTTTCTTTTATTTTAATCTTACAGTACAGACAAACTTATCTACTACTAAACGTGAGTGATTCGAAAACAAAGGAACTTAATTTATTTCAAAAGATACGATGCCTTCACCATGGCAAGAATCTTGAATATTAACAGGTTAAGATCTCAGCACTGACAATAAATACTCTGCTATAGATTCTTGTCATACATTTTCACAACGCGTTCTACCAAAAACTGTCACTGACCTCTGGCATGTTCTCTTTGTTGTCATCTTGAGAGATGGATGAGGAATTTAGTTGAGATGGTTGATGACCGAATATTCCATAACGTTTAGAGTCCGATTCTTGTCCTTTCAGACACGGACTGAAGCCCAGGAGCTGGAGCTAATGTTGAGAGGAGACAAGAATGAACCAGTTAGTGAAGTTCTGTGAGCTTTAAGGGGAGAGAAGAAAAAAAATACTTTTCTGTATGACTAGATTAATCTTCAGGTCTTAAATATTACAAAGTTTAGAAACAAAGCTTTTTGCATTTAACAGAGAACCTACAAGTCGATGAGAAACACTGGGAACGGTCCAAAAAACTAGCTTGATTTGACAACAGGTAAATGATGTGGATTTTAGTAAATGAAAGAATGTCCCAAACCAAAAATAGATCCAGAGTAGGGCTGGACAATAATTCGATATAAATATATCTTGCGATATACTTCTATTCAATAACGATGATGTGAGTTTTAAGCACATTTTCGATGTACATTACGCTAGGATTACAGCGTTTCACAGACGCATTCCTTTTTCTGTTCGGGTTGACGTTTCAACCCGAACAGAAAAAGCCGCGACAACTACGTAAGTGCGTGGTGCCGTAGAAGTTACGCAGAGCGCGAGTAGCAGGCTAGGCTAATCTACATCACGCAGAAAGTTTTGGATTCAAAATGAGTGCCCGTTAGAATGGGACTGAAGAAGCATTCACAAGGGAAGAGAAAGACGACGACATAATTGATAAGAGAGGAAAGAGTAATTCGGCGGTGTGGAAGTGGTTCGGCTTTCAGAGATCCGATAAACAGCAGGTTTCAGTGCGCTGCAAAATATGCCAGAGTCTCGTTCCAACTAGTGGTGGGAACACAACTAACTTGTTTCACCATCTGAAGAGTTTGCACTCTATAGAATAATCTGAGTCAGAAGATGAAACACAAGAAAAGTCTGAGCCAACGTGTCCCTGTCCCTGAAACAACATCCCCGGCCCCAGCTGCATCAAGAGAAGCCCATTCAGCAAACGCAGATTGCTGTATTCATGCCACATGACAAAAACTCCAAACGTCATAAAAGGCCGTTACAAATTTCTTGGCGAAAGACATGATTTTATTTACCCTTTATTTATACAAGTAGTCTCATTGAGCCATGAGAACTCATTTTCAAGAGAGACCTTGATGCCGTTTACTACAGTGGAAAATGTGGGTTTCAAACAAATGATGCCAATCATCGACCACAGATACCAGCTCCCTGGCTGGAAATATTTTTCACGCACAGCCATACCTGCACTTTATGGTGAAGTTAGAGGAAGGATGGAAGAGCAACTAAAGTCGGTGTCGAAACTTTCGACTACAGCTGACCTGTGGTCAAGCAGAACCTTGGAACCATACTTGAGCCTGACAGTTCACTTTATTGACCAACATTGGAAGCTTGTCAGCTTATGCTTCCAGACGGTCTATTTTCCTGAGGATCACACGGACAAAACCATTGCAGCCGGACTTACAGATGCGCTCGCCTCCTGGGGACTCGGCGACGACCGCCAGGTCTGCATCACCACAGATAGTGGGACCAACATCATCAAAGCAGCCGAGTTGAACACATGGACAAGACTACAATAGGGGGAGTGGTGGCGCAGAGGTTAGAGAAGGTGGGCCTGTGATCGGAAGATCGCCGGTTCAAGCCCCGGTACAGACAACATCAAAAATGTGGGTGGGGTAGGTGAAGCACCCACACCTTCCCCCACCCTCATTCGCCCCACCCTGGGCCCCTGAGCAAGGCCCTTAACCCCCATTTGATCCCTAAACGGGTCTCTCTTGAAAATGAGTTCTTGTGGCTCATTGAGACTACCTGGATAAATAAAGGCTAAATTAAATTTTTTTTAAAAATTCAACGCTTCAGACACCGACTGAACTCTGCCATTGTTAAGTTATCCAGTTAAAATACACTTGAGTGTTATGTAGTTTTGTAGTATGAAGTTTTATTACTAAAATCATTTATTTAACAAATACAACATGCTTCACACAAAATAGGCTTAACCTACAGGAATTGTATTTATTTTTGTATTTTAAGCTGTACACTCACTACATTACACTGTAGTAAAGTGTCATTTCTTGTCTGGTCCTCTATACGGGTTCAAAAACCAACAACAAAAAGTAGAAACGTTTCATCCAGTCTGAGAAGCTGTATTCAGCTCAGCCTTATAAATAAGGGAGCAGAAAATTTGCTAAATTTGATGATTTTTTTTGTGTGTGCGTGAACCTTTATACCAGATACCTGAATTTCCCCATTGTGGTTACAATAAAGGCTGTTCCTATTCTATTTAAAATCAGATGTAATCAAATATACTTAAATCAGGAGAATTGCGATTTTTCTCTAAGAATAATGAACAAATTTTTATTGAAATATAAATACAAATGTTTTATATTATATTGCAATTTTTTTCCCCTCTGTGTTTACAGTGAAAGTTAACCAAGACAAGCGAGTGGACAGAGCAGTTGGGGTCTGTAAAAAGGTGGTGGCTGCCTTCTCCTCCTCTTGGAAAAAGAAAAGGGACCTTGCAGCTGCTCAGGAGTTTCACTTGCCAAAGCACAAGCTCATCACTGAAACACCACCAAGATGGGGCTCCCGTCAACAAATGGTGAAGCGGGTCCTGGAGCAGAAAAGGGCCATCACAGAGGTCCTCTCAAAGGACAAGAAGACCAGGTCAATGGTTCCTACGTGGAAAGATGTGGATATTTTAGAGTCTGTAGATGCAGCTCTAAGCCCACTCCTGGAATTCACTGATGCCTTGTCCGGTGAGTCCTGCGTCAGTGTGTCATTATTAAAACCAGTGATGCATCTCTTCAACACTTCCATCTTGAAGGAAGCAGAGGATGACACAGAGCTCACAAGAAGCATAAAGACGAGAGTGATGGGATACCTCAACGAAAAGTACAAGGATCCAGCCATGGATGATCTACTTGACGTGGCATGCCTCGTTGACCCAAGATTCAAGCTTCAGTACACTCAGCAGGAGGAGAAAGAGTACATCAAGGAGAGGGCTGTGTTGGAGATGTTGAAGGGAGAGAGAGCTGTTGTGGTTAGAGAAGACATTGGAGATGCTTCTGCAGCAGGTCCTCCAGCCAAGAAAACAAAGAAGTCTCTGTCTAGCTTTTTTTCAAAGAGGCCCACCACTTCCGACACAGGAGGCTTGAGTGCAAAGCAGGTAGTTGAGAGGGAGCTCAGCAACTACCTTTTGTCTCCAGGTGCCGATGATGACTCAAATCCTCTGGACTGGTGGAAGCTCTATCAAAAGAACTTCCCCACAGTAAGCCAACTGGCAAACCATTACTTGTGCATTCAGGCCACAAGTTCCTCATCTGAGAGGATTTTCAGTACAGGTGACAACACGGTCACTTGCAAAAGGGCATCTTTGAAGACAGATAACGTAGACCAGCTTGTATTTCTTGCCAGAAGAGGCTGTCATGTATCATCACCCCTCAACAATGTGTGTTTGTTGTTACTCTACCCTGAAGATGTTGGACATGTAATGCCACTATGACTGGTGATAGGTGCTGCTGATTATCCATGATGCTGATCTCACACTTCTCCCACACAGACTCATGTTCGTGCTGCTGTTGTTCAGCATATTGTTTTGCACTATTAGTGTTTAGCGTATTTCTTAAGTTTATATCATTTTTACCATTTCTTTTTATATCTATATTGAATTATATCATTATCGACCGAAATTAAGAAATATATCGTGAGAAAAGTTTTGGCCATATCGTCCAGCCCTAATCCAGAGCCACATTTTACTTAAAGAGACAACCACAAAGTGAGAAGAAAAACAAGCCACATTCTCAGCGTTTGCTGCTCTGAATGTTAATAATGACACAAATAGCAAAAAAACATGAAGGGCTGCAACAATTACAAAGAACTTACTGGCAGTGAGTTGATTCTTCGAATTGGCATCTTCCTATCATTGATAGAAAATAAACAATACAAATTAAAATAACCATCATGGTAACCATGTTACAACACCATTTAAGTTACAGTTAGTTGTTTAAGTTACAGATTGGAAAGCAACTCACTCATTAATAACTTTGCTTGACTGCTGAATGGCCTTTTCAAACCTGGAACAAGCCAGAGATCAGGAACTGTTAAAACATATGATGATGATGATTCCCCATCAGAATATACGGTTCTAATAAGTCAAATTATCTGCTGGTATCTAAAAAAAGTTAAGTCTGCTCCTCTGGACTTTCAAAAAACAAAACGAAACAAACAAAAAAAAAAAAAGTAGAAACATTTTGACTTTCATCCAAAAGACTTCTTCAGTCTGAGTCTTTCAGATGAAAGACAAAAACCTTTCTAGATATTTGTTTTGTTTTTTGAATGTCCAGAGGAGCAGACTTAACTTTTTTAGATTTTAACTACCTGGATTATTGAGCATGCATCAGGACATCTGCTGGTAGAAACACCCCAAACTTAAACTACAAATAAATGTCTAATGTTCCAGAAACAATAGTCAGACTTAAGGAAATTATGTGGTGGTCCTTTTCATCAGAGTCATGTCCACCTGTATGCTAAACCAGCACAGCTGAGAGCTGAGCGTCCAGAGCGGGGGGGGGGGTGGGGGGGGGCAGGAGAGAAGAGGCTGAGATCAGCTACCAAATGCCTGCTGGAGGCACAGCTGCCGAGGCCCATTCTGCAGGAGCTCTTGGGGGGGGGGGGGTTGTTCTATGGTGGTGCCCTCATTTCTATAGTGCAAACATAAAATGCCTGCCCCCCCCTTTACAGAAACAACACTGCTTAGGAAAAGTGTGCCAACCCCCAAAGTGGATGAGTATCATTCAGCCCAAGTGCAGAACATATCCTCCCCCAAACTGAAAACCTCTTAGCAACAGCTGTGAGGAAGGCGAGTAACGTCTTAGACGTGAACGAACAGATACTGGACGGCAGCAGATGCCTGCACTCCCCCCACTACTGAAAGGCCACCCAAGACCAGGCAGCAAAAACATGCTGACAAACTGCGTAAGATGACAACAAAGTCCATGCTCAATAATCCAGGTACACAATCCAACATTTCTCGGTCAGGTCATCTGGACAGTTTGGGTTTTTTGTGCTGAAACGTTTCACCTTGGGTCCAGAAGGCTTCATGAGTCAAGGAAACAACTAAACTGATTCTTCCCCCAACAGCTTACTCCAAAGTGGAACAAACCAGTTCTGCTTGTGATAAGATGGTCGCTTTGGCTTAAGATAATGTTGAGCACAACTGCTGCAAACCAGTTTCATTGGGGGCTGTGTTCAGTGAACAGCTTGCTCAGAGCTAGGCATGTGACACGTTCCACTGTGTTTACATCATGTTTACCATGCTTTATGTAAAAAGAACCAACACACAACTGTCTTCATGTTGCTTTTCTGCCAGTTTGATCAAAGAAAATATGACTCAGACACTTATCAGTCAGTGGAAGAAATAAAAGAAATGGAGTTTAGCCAAGATGAACCCAAGCATAAGTTTCAGGGGTGGGACTTTAGAGGGGTGAAAAGAGCAAACTGATAAGAATAGTCAGCAGGAACGTAAAAAAATTTAATTCAATCTTACGCGTCTTCCAGTTCCCCATCAACAGGGCTGGGGAGATCCAAACCAAGGCCTGAAGGAAGAGACGTGAAGATCACTTTCATGCAAGAAACAGGGCAAAGAAGAGAAACAAAACACCTGCATTCTCTAAGTGTGAGACTGATTAGTTTGAACTTTTTAAACTAAAATCTGTAAAAATAAATAAATAAAGGAACGAAATGTGCCACTGCCTACAAATATTGACTTGTCGTCAAAATGTACTTTACATATGTGAAACAATGTGCGATGGTTCAAACACAAAGAAATAACACTGAAAACTCAAACACATTTACAGAAATATCAACAAAGAAAAACAGTTCTGTTTTCAAATAGAAAGGTTAGAAACAAGACAAAGATGAGTTTCACGTTGCTTTATACGACATCTTGATTTGACCGTTTTTATAACTACTTTGATTTTAATTGTTTATCTGTCTAAAACAGATCTCTCTTGAAAAGGAGTCCTCGTGACTCAAGACTACCTGTTTTAAAGGTTGAATGAAAACGTCTTGTACTTATAAAGTAAGTGGCTAACATGTGGCTCTCTGGCAGTAAGCATCAATAAGAGCAAACAAACCGGCATCAGATGACACATCAGAGGCAAACGAGGGGATCTTGTCAAGGGCTGCATTTTTCCTTCTTTTCGGGGTGTCACACTGGCTGCGGGATTCAAGACAAACGTTGTCATATTCACAATGCCCAGTAAGGGTCGCTGTCCACAACTATTCATCTTGTGCAACATTTTCAAATGAAAAATATAGGACAAATAACAACAGTACCTTCCGAGTCCAATTAAATTGTTCATGTCCAGAGCCAAATTGGTCACCGGAGACAGCACCGCCGCCGGACCAGGGGAGAACAGAGTCCTGCAGTGCGAAGTCTTTGTGCTCACATCCGGTAGAACAAGCGAGGAAAGCCCGGGGATCCCATCGGGCCTGGCATTAAAGGCGGTTTTTAGCGGGCTAGTGTTGCTAAAACAGGTCTCCATCTTTGCTGCTATCCAATCGGTGTAACTCCTTGATAAATTTAACTTGAGCTGCGGATCGTACGATCATGCCAGAAGAGCAGCGCAGACAAGACTCTACGCTAACCCGGAAGCTAACCAGCCAGAGAGAGAAAATTTAAGAAAACATTTCTAAAACTGCCCCGAAGCACCGGTTGTAGGTGGCTCAGTGGGCCCGCGTGGAGTAAACTTTCATTCGGCCTCGTTAAGTTATTAAAACCACATATCTGTTTGCGAAGCGAAACAGCTCCAACCGATCTTCATCTGCTCTCTGCGGAAGACTGAGAAGTTGATCATATTTATGTTCAAAATAAAAGCCTAGAAGCGGCAATTTTTCAGCCAATAAGAGAGGTTGTAGATTCCATCTGACCAATCAGAGCTCAGAAACAAGAACTGTTGTTCAGACGTCATACGTAGGAAGTAGGAAGGCGGATACGGACAGTATGTTAAAATATTCCTCTGGTCGCAGTAGGTGTTTGAGCTTTTGTCCTTAAACTGTGACAATGACATTATGCATCATAGTTCAGACCCAACTGCCTTTAGATTTTGGTTAATTCGAATATATTTGCTCAAAAGAACATTGGGAAAGCAAAAAAAAAAAAAAAACTTAAATCAAATTAAACTATTTTAAAACCACTTTTTAAACATATCGAAAAGTAGAGTATATCTAGTACCTAAGTATCGAGTATCTAAGTACCTTAGAGTAAATCTAATTAAAGTTCTAGCAATCTTTGAAGGAATGCATAATTTCCCACTGACAGAGTTTCAGACTAACCATTTTCTGCTGAAAAATGAAGTTATATTAATTCAACCTTTATTTATACAGGTTAGTCTCATTGAGCCATCATTATAGTTGTTTTGGTAAAAATATGAAAATAAAAATTGTGCATTTAATGCTAAAGTTTTATGCTAATATTTTGTATTATGAGTAAGTGTTGAGGTGATACAACATTTTTCAGGCAGGTCATCTGGACAGTTTCATTTTTTGTGCTGAAACGTTTGTTCCACTTTGGAGTAAACTGTTGGGGGGAAAAAAATCAGCTTTGTTGTGTGTTTCCTTGACTGATGAAGCCTTCTGGATCGAAGGTGAAACATTTCAGCACAAAAAAAGAAACTGTCCAGATGACCTGACTGAAAAATGTTGGATTATACCTGGATTATTGAGCATGGACTTTGCTGTTGACGTGATAGGTTGGGAATCAATCTCAGATACAACTACATCAAATCTGAGCACTATGTCTGTATAACTAAAGGATTTCTAGTCAATATAGTGTTTGCTAAGCTTAGTTAACAGTGATGGTCATCTTGATTTGGGTTGGCTCCAAATGTTAATCAGTGGAAGATGTAAATTCCAAGATAACATTCAGAAATTTTAATTTAATGACTTAAAAAGTAGGTGTGATGTGAGATTCCGTGTTTTTGTCAACATAAAATTAATGACCAAATAAATCACACTACACTTTTTGTATGGTTTAAGTAAAAATTCCAATTAAATATCTGAAAGCATACAACAACGATTCACTTAATCTAACCATGTGTGTTACATCTTATACTGACATCAGGGTCTGGATGGCTTTAAACTTCTTAAGTTTCAATGAAAAGAAGTCTGAAGTCATGTTGTTCCCTCCCAACAACACGATCACAAACCACTGCATCGACCTCTCCGCTCTAACCCTGTCAGAGAAACAAAGAGTCACTAATCTGGGCGTGATAATGGACCCTTCCCTGAAACTTAACAATCATGTAAACATGATTGTTAAATCATGCTTCTTTCAACTGAGGCGGCTGTCTGAACTGAAGCCCATCCATCCATCCATTTTCTTTACCCGCTTATTCCATTTTGGGTCACGGGGGTCGCTGGTGCCCATGTCCAGCAATCACTGTGCGAGGGGCGGGGTACACCCTGGACGGCTCACAAGTCCATCACAGGGCCACACAGAGACAAACGAGACAAACAACCATTCACTCTCTCACTCACACCTAGGGACAATTTAGAGTTACCAATCAGTCTAACATGCATGTTTTTGGTCTGTGGGAGGAAACCGGAGTACCCAGAGAAAACCCACGCATGCACGGAGAGAACATGCAAACTCCACCCAGTTTCTGATAAACTAAAAAGAATACAGATTATTAAAATGATTGAATTAAACACACACACACACACACACACACACACATCTATATATATATATATATATATATATATATATATATATATATATATATATATACGCATTCAGTGTTAGTAAACAAAGAAGCTGCGCGCATCGTGGCAACGGAAGTACTGCTTCGGATGGTGAACCCAGGCAGTCTTCCATCATAACACTGAATCTAACGCTAAATAAGTACCATCACCAGAATCAAAATGTCAGGTTGTTGCGTTTACGGTTGTTCAAACCGGTATTCACAGGATGGGCTTAAATTCTACCGTATACCAAGAGGTAATCAACTTTTTCAGAGCCACCGAAGGCGTCTGTGGCTTCAGGCTGTCAAACGGGTGGATTGGACTGCACGGGTCTGCGGTGCCCATTTTATATCAGGTAAGGCTGTGTGTCTATAATTTTATTTCAATAGAAACTCTTGTTTTCAACAGTTGTTTGCAAAGTGTAGATCCACAATTTATAGCTGTTAGCTAGTTATTAGCTAGTTGCTAATAAACACGCGTACGCGTGTGCCTTCTTTACAGGGGAGACGTCACTGGACTAGCAGAGTCCTGATTGTGTTCTTTCTGTATTTGTGCACACACTAAACTAATTCAGAGACCGAGACAAAGATGAAAAGGTATAAATGATTAGCCTTGTCCTCGGTTTACTCTTTTTGTTTTCCTCTGTTCTATTTTCATGATATTTAATATGCATTGGTGCTGCTAGCTTTGAAATACTGCTCTGTACTCTGATGCATTTTCTTTGTCATTCTTTTATCAGTGCTGACAGATGATGACATTCTGGAGCTGCAAGTTGTGGACCCAGAGATGCTGCACTGCTGACAAGTCTGGAGAATATTTAGTGACACAGACACTGCATCTTCTGACGACGAAGAGGAACATCCATCCTTACCGGAGTCCTTGACTGCTTTATTTAGCACATCATCCAGGGACCTCACACCTGAGACTAAAAACTAAACTGCAGCACTATCAATGTAAACTGGAAGCTGTAACCCGACAACAGTCACAAAGTGGCACATCCATAGGGCTGGTCAGATCAAAAGCACTAAATTTCATTATGCAACCACATCTGACAAGATCAGCAAAACATATCTGATAGATAAAATGCAATAAACAGCCAATACACACTAGATGTCTGGATGTCCCATCTGTGGTGGAAGGGAAAAACATGGAGGAAACGGCACGACAAGCTTACACAGATTTTATGGTTAAAAGTCATGAAGATTTCTGTGTCAGAGAATTTAAGCCTGGATGTCAAATACCATGAGTTCAAATATGAGGAAATAAGAAGTGTAATCTTTGGTTTTGTTTTGTTACTTTGTGGACTTACCTGGCTTTTAGACGATCTGTTATTTGCTTTTCTTATCTTAATAGTTCGCCAAAATTCTGATGTTGATTGTTTTAAATAAATCATTATATATATATATGTTAATGTTTGTTACATATTTTTATAGGCTTCTAATACATATACCAGTACTTACAGCAGCCTCTTTTTGAAATATTATGTTATTTGTTTTAATTATGTGCTTTATTGTTGTGCTGTATTTACATTGTAG
>NC_056518.1:3010487-3010939 GCF_014905685.2 Nematolebias whitei
GGAAAAAAAATACACATCACAATTTACTTACATTTCTCTTTATTGACATAACATATTATTGAGATAAGATAACATATTATTGAGATAAGATAACATATTGAGATAAAAAACATATTATTGAGAAAAGATAACATATTGAGATAAAAAAAACATATTATTGAGAAAAGACAACATATTATTGAGATAAGACAACATATTATTGAGAAAAGACAACATATTATTGAGAAAAGACAACATATTATTGAGAAAAGACAACATATTATTGAGATAAGACAACATATTATTGAGATAAGACAACATATTATTGAGAAAAGACAACATATTATTGAGAAAAGACAACATATTATTGAGATAAGACAACATATTACTGAGATAAGATAACATATTATTGAGAAAAGACAACAAATTATTGAGATAAGAAAACATATTATTAAGATAAGATAACATATTGA
>NC_056518.1:3011039-3012190 GCF_014905685.2 Nematolebias whitei
AAGATAACATATTGAGATAAAAAAACATATTATTGAGATAAGATAACATATTGAGATAAAAAAACATATTATTGAGATAAGATAACATATTATTGAGATAAGATAACATATTATTGAGATAAAAAACATATTATTGAGATAAGATAACATATTGAGATAAAAAACATATTATTGAGAAAAGAACATATTGAGATAAAAAAAACATATTATTGAGATAAGATAACATATTGAGAAAAGACAACATATTATTGAGATAAAAAAAACATATTATTGAGATAAGATAACAAATTGAGATAAGACAACATATTATTGAGATAAGATAACATATTATTGAGATAAAAAACACATTATTGAGATAAGATAACATATTGAGATAAGACAACATAGTATAGAGATAAGACAACATATTATTGAGATAAAAAAACATATTATTGAGATAAGATAACATATTGAGAAAAGACACATATTATTGAGATAAGATAAAATATTAAGATGAGATAAAATATTGAGATAAGACAACAAATTATTGAGATAAGATTACATATTATTGAGATAAGATAACATATTATTGAGATAAGATAACATATTGTTGAGATAAAAAAATATTATTGAAAAAAGATAAAATATTAAGATGAGATAAAATATTGAGATAAGACAACATATTATTGAGATAAGATAACATATTATCGAGAAAAGACAACATATTATTGAGATAAAAAAAACATATTATTGAGATAAGATAAAATATTAAGATGAGATAAAATATTGAGATAAGACAACATATTATTGAGTTAAAAACATATTATTAAGATAAGATAACATATTGAGATAAGACAACATAGTATAGAGATAAGACAACATATTATTGAGAAAAGACAACATATTATTGAGATAAAAAAACATATTATTGAGATAAGATAACATATTATTGAGAAAAGACAACATATTATTGAGATAAAAAACATATTATTGAGATAAGATAACATATTGAGAAAAGACAACATATTATTGAGATAAAAAACATTATTGAGATAAGATAACATATTATTGAGATAAGATAACATATTATCGAGAAAAGACAACATATTATCGAGATAAAAAAACATATTATTGAGATAAGATAAAATATTAAGATGAGATAAAATATTGAG
>NC_056518.1:3012200-3012988 GCF_014905685.2 Nematolebias whitei
TTAAGATGAGATAAAATATTGAGATAAGACAACATATTATTGAGATAGGATAACATATTATTGAGAAAAGACAACATATTATTGAGTTAAAACATATTATTGAGATAAGATAACATATTGAGATAAGACAACATAGTATAGAGATAAGACATTATATTATTGAGAAAAGACAACATATAATTGAGATAAAAAACATATTATTGAGATAAGATAACATATTGAGATAAAAAAACATATTATTGAGATAAGACAACATATTATTGAGATAAAAAAACATATTATTGAGATAAGATAACATAATGAGAGAAGATAACATATTATTGAGAAAAGATAACATTTTATGGAGATAAGATAACATATTGAGATAAGACAACATAGTATAGAGAAAAGACAACATATTATTGAGATGAAAAAACATATTATTGAGATAAGATAACATATTGAGATAAGACAACATATTATTGAGATAAGACAACATTTTATTGAGATAAGATAACATATTGAGATAAGATAACATATTGAGATAAGACAACATAGTATAGAGATAAGGTAATATATTCTAAAAAGTTAAATCTGGTCCTCTGGACATTCAAAAAAACCCAAAACAAAGCAAAACAATGGGTTAAATCTGGTCCAGAGGACCAGATTTAACCCAAAGTTAAATCTGGTCCAGAGGACCAGATTTAACTTTTTTAGATTTTTCTACCTGGATTATTGAGCATGCATCAGGATAAGATAATATATTATTGAGAAAAGACAACATATTATTGAGAAAAGACAACATATTA
>NC_056518.1:3013088-3015192 GCF_014905685.2 Nematolebias whitei
AGATGAGATAAAATATTGAGATAAGACAACAAATTATTGAGATAAGACAACATATTATTGAGATAAGATAACATATTATTGAGATAAGATAACATATTATGGAGATAAGATAACATATTGAAATAAAAAAACATATTATTGAGATAAGATAACATATTATTGAGATTAAAAAAACATATTATTGAGATAAGATAACATATTGAGAAAAGACAACATATTATTGAGATAAAAAACATATTATTGAGATAAGATAACATATTGAGATAAGACAACATATTATTGAGATAAGATAACATATTATTGAGATAAAAAACATATTATTGAGATAAGATAACATATTGAGATAAAAAACATATTATTGAGAAAAGATAACATATTGAGATAAAAAAAAACATATTATTGAGATAAGACAACATATTATTGAGAAAAGACAACATATTATTGAGATAAGACAACATATTATTGAGATAAGACAACATATTACTGAGATAAGATAACATATTATTGAGAAAAGACAACATATTATTGAGATAAGAAAACATATTATTAAGATAAGATAACATATTGAGAGAAGATAACATATTGAGATAAGACAACATATTATTGAGAAAAGATAACATAATGAGAGAAGATAACATATTGAGATAAGACAACATAGTATAGAGATAAGACAACATATTATTGAGATAAAAAACATATTATTGAGATAAGATAAAATATTAAGATGAGATAAAATATTGAGATAAGACAACATATTATTGAGATAAGATTACATATTATTGAGATAAGATAACATATTATTGAGATAAGATAACATATTATTGAGATAAAAAACATATTATTGAGATAAGATAACATATTGAGATAAAAAACATATTATTGAGATAAGATAACATATTGAGATAAAAAAACATATTATTGATATAAGATAACATATTATTGAGATAAGATAACATATTATTGACATACAAAACATATTATTGAGATAAGATAACATATTGAGATAAAAAACATATTATTGAGATAAGATAACATATTGAGATAAAAAACATATTATTGAGAAAAGATAACATATTGAGATAAAAAAACATATTATTGAGATAAGATAACATATTGAGAAAAGACAACATATTATTGAGATAAAAAAACATATTGAGATAAGATAACAAATTGAGATAAGACAACATATTATTGAGATAAAAAACACATTATTGAGATAAGATAACATATTGAGATAAAAAACATATTATTGAGATAAGATAACATATTGAGATAAGACAACATAGTATAGAGATAAGATAACATATTATTGAGATAAAAAAAACATATTATTGAGATAAGATAACATATTGAGAAAAGACACATTTTATTGAGATAAGATAAAATATTAAGATGAGATAAAATATTGAGATAAGACAACAAATTATTGAGATAAGATAACATATTATTGAGAAAAGACAAGATATTATTGAGAAAAAAAACATATTATTGAGATAAAATAACATATTGAGATAAGACAACATATTATTGAGAAAAGACAACATATTATTGAGATAAGACAACATATTATTGAGATAAGATAACATATTATTGAGATAAGACAACATATTATTGAGATAAGATAACATATTGAAATAAAAAACATTATTGAGATAAGATAACATATTATTGAGATTAAAAAAACATATTATTGAGATAAGATAACATATTGAGAAAAGACAACATATTATTGAGATAAAAAACATATTATTGAGATAAGATAACATATTGAGATAAGACAACATATTATTGAGATAAGATAAAATATTAAGATGAGATAAAATATTGAGATAAGATAATATATTATTGAGATAAGATAACATATTATTGAGATAAGATAACATATTATTGAGAAAAGACAAGATATTATTGAGATAAAAAACATATTATTGAGATAAGATAACATATTGAGATAAGACAACATATTATTGAGAAAAGATAAAATATTAGGATGAGATAAAATATTGAGATAAGACAACATATTATTGAGATAAGATAACATATTATTGAGAAAAGATAACATATTGAGATAAAAAAAACATATTATTGAGATAAGACAACATAT
>NC_056518.1:3015292-3016931 GCF_014905685.2 Nematolebias whitei
CTCAATATTTTATCTCATCTTAATATTTTATCTTATCTCAATAATATTTTTTTTATCTCAATAATATGTTATCTTCTCTCAATAATATATTTTTTATCTCAATAATATGTTGTCTTTTCTCAATAATATGTTATCTTATCACAATAATATGTTGTCTTATCTCAATAATATGTTATCTTTTCATATTAATATGTTGTCTTATCTCAATAATATGTTATCTTTTCACAATAATATGTTGTCTTCTCTCAATATGTTATCTTATCTCAATAATATGTTATCTTATCTCAATAATATGTTATCTTATTTCAATAATATGTTGTCTTATCTCAATAATATGTTATCTTATCTCAATATGTTATTTTATCTCAATAATATGTTTTTATCTCAATAATATGTTGTCTTTTCTCAATAATATGTTGTCTTTTCTCAATAATATATTATCTTATCCTGATGCATGCTCAATAATCCACGTAGAAAAATCTAAAAAAGTTTAATCTGGTCCTCTGGACCAGATTTAACCCATTGTTTTGCTTTGTTTTGTTTTTTTTTTTAATGTCCAGAGGACCAGATTTAACTTTTTTAGAATATATTATCTTATCTCTATACTATGTTGTCTTATCTCAATATGTTATCTTATCTCAATATGTTATCATATCTCAATAAAATGTTGTCTTATCTCAATAATATGTTGTCTTATCTCAATATGTTATCTTATCTCCATAAAATGTTATCTTTTCTCAATAATATGTTATCTTCTCTCATTATGTTATCTTATCTCAATAATATGTTTTTTTATCTCAATAATATGTTGTTTTATCTCAATATGTTATCTTATCTCAATAATATGTTTTTTATCTCAATAATATGTTTTTTATCTCAATAATATGTTGTCTTTTCTCAATAATATGTTGTCTTATCTCTATACTATGTTGTCTTATCTCAATATGTTATCTTATCTCAATAATATGTTTTTAACTCAATAATATGTTGTCTTTTCTCAACAATATGTTATCCTATCTCAATAATATGTTGTCTTATCTCAATATTTTATCTCATCTTAATATTTTATCTTATCTCAATAATATGTTTTTTTATCTCAATAATATGTTGTCTTTTCACAATAATATGTTGTCTTATCTCAATATTTTATCTCATCTTAAAATTTTATCTTTTCTCAATAATATGTTGTGTTATCTCAATATGTTATCTTATCTCAATAATATGTTTTTTATCTCAATAATATCTTGTCTTTTCTCAATAATATGTTATCTTATCTCAATAATATGTTGTCTTATCTCAATATTTTATCTTATCTCAATAATATGTTTTTTTTATCTCAATAATATGTTGTCTTTTCTCGATAATATGTTATCTTATCTCAATAATATGTTATCTTATCTCAATAATATGTTTTTTATCTCAATAATATGTTGTCTTTTCTCAATATGTTATCTTATCTCAATAATATGTTATCTTATCTCAATAATATGTTGTCTTATCTCAATATTTTATCTCATCTTAATATTTTATCTTTTCTCAATAATATGTTGTCTTATCTCAATATGTTATCTTATCTCAATAATATGTTTTTTTATCTCAATAATATGTTGTCTTATCTCAATATTTTATCTCATCTTAA
>NC_056518.1:3017031-3032921 GCF_014905685.2 Nematolebias whitei
AGGTAGTGTTTGGTGGACTCTGACTGCTCCAGCTCACAGAGGAGGCTTTCTTGTTGGGTCAGAGTTTGGACCACCGGGTGGGTCTCTTTGGTTTCACATGATTTCAGAGGAATACTCACCGGGCTCGTGTCCTCGGCTGAGGAGTCCTTTGCGCCTTCCGCGGTACCTGCTGTTAGGCAGTCTGTGTTACACTCAGGAGGCATTTCTATTGGCAGTGGTTTGCTCACCTTGGCCCACATCGTCTGATCACCATAATCTATAATCGCGTCGAAGCGATTTATAAAATCCTGGCCAACCAAAAATGGGAATGAGTCAACACTAGACACGTGTACCGGGTGGTATAGTGTCATTCTGCCAATCTGCATGTGAACCATTGCTATAGCTGTCAGGGTTGTCCTCTTCTCTGAGAGACCCTGCATTTCTACAGCACATTCTGAGAGAGGTATTACCCTGTTAACACTGCCAGCGGCTGTCCTCAGCTCCTCGAACAGTTTAGCTGACATAATTGTTATGTCCGCCCCACCGTCCAGTAGTGCTTCATGTGTGAGGACTCCTTCGAGTGTTACTGACAGGTACGCCTTCTTGGCGACCCCCCTTCTGATAAAGTTACACAGAAACCTCTTAGGTTTTTTTCTGACGTTTTTTCACACGCTCAGCCTTGTCTGTGTAATCTTGGTTTGTCTGAACCGTCAGCACAGCAGTAGCTGTTTCTGAGTGTTCAGCTTGCGATGACTCGTCATCGTTTGTGTGTGAGTTCACCCCCCCTTCATCCGATGAGGGGTTGTTGGAGGCCACAACAACAATGTCTTGGTGTGTACCACCGACATCTGTGACGTTGTCATTCGCGCCCTCAGATTTAATAGTGATTACATCACTACATAGTGCTCCAGGTTGGTTTCCCGTGTCAGTGTGTTTCAAAGTTTCTAACAACCTACGTAGTTTCTCTGTCTCTTCCGAGCTCAGAGGTGTAGGGCCTTGTTTCTGGAACCTTTGTGATTTTTTTTGCCTCGGGTCATTTTGTCCGAGGTGGAGAAGGGTTAGGTACGTCATTTCGGGGTTCCTTTTCAGACTTCCCCTGATAATATGGGTCACCTTGGTTCCCATATCTCTTCGTCCTACGCACACCCCACTTACGATAATCACGTTCAACCTCTGGGATTAAATTCAATCCCTTTAGATCTTTTTTGTCCCAGCGTGCACCTTCATGACGCGGTTTGTTAGTTTGAAAAGACTGCTTTTTCTCGCCTTTTTTAGGAGGGGGAGGTGACATGCGCCGTCCTTCCAGTTCTAGTGAATGGGGTTTAACCTTTACACCAGGAAACACCTCTATGGGTGTCTTAACATGAGAACAGTCCTCAAACACATTCACAGCACACTGTTTAATCTCATTGATGGATTTTTCTTTGAAATTCGCCATCATTTGTACTGACGTTCTTATGTCAGTGTGGAGGTTTTTGCTGAAAACAAATTTAAAACCTTCTTCCTCCTCCATGCCGGTTTCATTCCTGTAACCGAAATAAGTCTGGAAGATTCTTTTGTAATAAACCTTTGGATGTTCATGCTTCCCTTGCGTGACCTTGTCTGCAGCTGGGAAGCCACCTGGCCCCGTGCAGGGGTTGTATTCTCTGATCAAAGCTTCACACAGAAGGTTGTAAACCCTTCTCGTGGCATCAGGTTGACGTTCGATGAAGGTGAACACCTCTCTGTCTAAAGTGAGCCTTATCAGACTGATTTTATCTTCAACCGTAGCATTAGGATAACCACTCAGTCTGAAATCAAGGTCATTTAGATACGCTTTCGTACCAGTAGATCCCATAGGCCCAGGAATAAAGCGTTGAACATATTTTGAGATTTTTTGAAGTTCGTCCATTGAAAGAGGAGCTCTCGACGGTCTCTCTTGCCAGCTTGGTAGAGGAGACCTGGACAGGTCTGTCCCTGCTCCTTTAGGTAAGGGTGGAGGTGCTTGTGATGGAGGGAGATTTGGGTCTGGAGCCCAGTGTGTCCCCACATTCTGTCCACGCCTTACACTATTTTCCCTTTCTGCATGGCAAAGTTGTGTTTTAAACAAGTCTATCTCAGCTCTGCACTGGTACAATCGTGACACTGTTTCCTTGTACTCCGTTTTTAATGAAGAGTATGTTATGGAAACCTGTTCTTCGACTTTCCTGGCTTCAGTAAGTGATGCTGAAAGTGACTGTACTTGCTTGTTCAGTGAATCAATTTCTGCACGTGCGTCTCGCTTCAAACAAGTCATCTGTTCCAAATGTTCTTTAGTGTGGACGTCGTGTTCATTCAGAAACTGAATGAAGCGTCCTTCAAGGTCCTGAAACATCTGGATTTTTTCTGCAAAATTTTTAGTCAGCACTTCATTTCGTTCAACCTCTTGGTCCAATCTGTCTTTGAGCAGCACAGAAAGTTTTGCTAACCGTTCAAGGCTCTGTTTTTTATTCTCTTTTACCGTGGCTCCTTTTGCTAAACTTCTCAGCTCTTCAGCTCTTTGAGTTTCATCCATCCTGTCTAATGTTTCACCAATTACTGGGTCTGTTAAAATATATAAAGCTCCCTGAATTATGTCATCTTGTTGACTTTCATCTTCTGACTGGTGGAAGTCTGAAAAGTCAACGTTATCCTCTGCCCCTGCCATTATCTTTTATTTAAAAAAAATAAATAGGAAGATTTCGTGTTTTAGGTCGTAAAAACAAGTCAGAAAAGTTTCCTTTTTCTGTTATATTTACTTTTATTTAGTGTTTTAGCAATTAAACGTGTATTTTCTTTTCAGCAAATGAGTAAACTGATCAGCTCTGTGATTATTCTGTGACTGTATCTCTAAAAAGTTGTGAAAATTCATATAGCATTTGCGTCAGGATTTATCATTAAATGAAAAATTTTCTAGTAAACGCCTCTCTGGGCATAAGTACTTTAATCACTTTTTATATGTAAGACAGCAGCATAAACCACGCATGAGCACCGTTTTATTAACTCAAAAATGCTTTTAAAGAATAATAAAAAACGTTCAATTCCACTAAAAATCCTAATAACGAAATTAAACTGTCATATCGAGTTTTCGGCAGAAGGTGGCAGTATAACCTTATTTTATTTTAACCCAGTCACTGTTAGCAACGTCCACTAGGAGTCGTGATGACTTCCTGTGGCTTTGGTGACATCCGGTCTTTAGCCGTTAGCTTAGAATTAGCGTCGGCCGACACGGTCCAAAATCAACATTTTATAGGCGGATTTACTTTCGATTCAGCGGTCGCTTTAGCGATTAGACTTTTAAGAGATGGATCATGAGGTCAGAACCAATTTTAAAGCGTTTTCCAACTTTAAAACAACAGAGAAAGCTTATATGAAAACGAGCTGCTTTTCTGGGTCACGTGATTGAATCAACCAATGAGCAACGGGGTGGGTTTTACAATCTGACATCAGAGGGAGTGAACGCAGACACGTCACCCATTTCTCAGCGAAGCAGAGCGACCCAAACAGTGGTTTTCAACCAATCACTGCTCGTTATTCTAGCTAGCCGTGTTAGCCTGAAAAAGTCCGGTCAACTTTCGTCCATTAACCTTCAAAATGTACGTTTTTACTGCCACAGATGTAACGAAGCTCTTTCAACAGTGGTCTGAGACGGCGCCCAGCTCCAAAACAGCGTTTTATCCATTCAAAACACGACTCGTTCAACGAATCTGAACCGAGTCCGACAGCAGAACCGGGTCAGACAGAACCCGTTCCTCTGCGACCGTTTAAACACAATAAAGCATTTTTCCACAGCATGACAGCTTCAGTTACACAACAGATGTACAAATTTCAGCTTTAAAATGAACATATCGACATTAATTTCAGCTCTAAAAACAGTGTTTTTCTTAGAACACCGACTCGTCCGAGCCGTTATCTAGAACCGAACTGGATCAGTACCAGAACCACACAGCTGATAACAGTTTCAAACAGGGCAAGTCACCTTCCCACAGCTGAAAACATATCACTGTATTTTCTCTGAACACCACAGCTGAAAAACATTGCTTTTTACAGTCGAACAGAAATCTGCACTTTTTATGCCAACATGCAGTACAAGTATTACACAAATAACAAAGTCCATTCCATGAGACGTACGGTGCAACCAGTATGTAGTGAGAGAGCCGAGAGATGGATTTAGCTCAGGGGTGCTCTCTTACATTTTATAATATCTGGACTAGTTCAAGTACATGATATTATACTTAATTTAAACGGATTATTTCATTTTTCTGGACTAAGTGATATTGTGCTTAGAAGTACTGTGTCGGAGATGGTCTAATCAGTGACATGAGACGTTGATTTTCTTTGACCCATCAAAATGAATGTGGTCATTTATTAACAGAATCAAAATTTAACATCAAAACATTGTACACTTGATTATTCTGATTGAATGCAATAACACAGCTTAATTAATGAGCTTTACAATGAGAAATCATACGGCCATGATTTCTCACTTGCAGCTTAAAACAACAGACATATCCTTAGATCTTAAATTAATGTCTGCAGGCTTAGCTTATCTTTTTACTGGCGAGATAGAAGAGATGGAGTAAAGTTTAAGGAGGGAAAGTGGATACTTAGGGTTAACTAAGATAATAAAGAAAAGATGGGGAGTTATCTTGTTTGAAACCAGATAGCACGTTTCCCAGTGATTTCAGCTAGATGTACCCGAGCGTCGACTCTTTACCTTGGTGGAGTTTCAGAGAGGTCTTCTCCTGGCGTCCAGCAAGGCTGAGTCTTTTTTCCTCCAGGGATTTATCCGCGTCTCATCAACTTGGGATGACGAGGCTGACTGGCCCAGCTTCCAAAATAAACTTCCCCGAAAGATAGGGTTAAGTTAAGTGGAATTTCAGCAAACGTGCTGAACTCCTGAGATGTTGAATAGGTCTTTGGCGTAATGACCGGAATCAACACTCCAGACAGGTGTCATCTTTCAGAAAATGACCACCGTGGACTTCACCCTTGCAAAGTCGCACTGTCTTCCTTCTCAGCAGAACTCTCTGTTCTCCATGGAACTTCTGTTCTTCTTCAGAACTTCGGTTCATGTCTCCCAGAACTAACTGGAACTAGGAAGTGTCGACTTTTAAAGAGTTCTGCTTCCGGTCCCTTTTGGGAAGTCCTGATTGGTTGAAAGAACCAACAGGGGTGTGGTTTTAGTGACGTCAGAGGGTTACTACAAGTCAGAAAAACAGTGAGATGTTTGGGAACAGACAGAGAAATGTTTTGGGGAAATGACAGACCCACAGGTGCCAGCTTCTCTGTTTCTGTCTGAGAGGTTTAAAAACATGACAGTTCGTTCCAATAAACTTGTTTCGGACTGTCTCCGACTTTTGACCGACATCACACCTTTCTCATTTCAGAGAGAAGATCAAAATGCATAATTACTTTGTAACATAGACATTTAAAATGATTTCTACTTTGAATGAGGATTAAAAAAATTCATTAATACTGTTTCACAGTTGATTTAAAATGAGTGGTTCATTTCAACATTTAAAAATGATTTGAACTAAACACACTTTTGATTATCAAGATATTGTAAAATAGTAATGATAATATAAAAAAAAGAGTGTTCTTTCAATTGATTAGTTCAGGATACAATTAGGAAGTCTCTGGATGAGCTAATTTGTATTTTTGGATTCAAATCAATGAAATAACAGTTCCTGTCCCATGAAGGTCTTCAGAGGCAGGTCTTGACCGGAGGCTTAGTTCACTACAGTGTTATGATTCATGAATGAATAAGAAAAGAGGAAAATCAGCAATTTCATTTCTGTGTCTTTTTCTCTGTGATTATGCTACAACATTTTTACGTGAGTAATGATTTTTAAATCTCATTTAGACTTCTTATAAGAAATGTGTAAGTGAATGTCTCTCAGAAGTTCAAGGACAGGACAATGTCTTCTGTGTCTGGAGTGTTGATTCTCTGTGCAGACGAAATATTCAGTAATCAGAAAACACTGGCGTCTATCCTCTGCTATTTTCTTTCACTAACCCCAAAACAATTCTCAGTAACCTTGGAGCAGGAGTGTAAAACGCTTTGCTTTGAGAGGTTACAGAGAGTTCTGCTGAGAAGGAAGACGAGTGTGACTTTGCAAGGGTGAAGTCCACGGTGGTCATTTTCTGAAAGATGACACCTGTCTGGAGTGTTGGTTCAGGTCATCACGCCAAAGACCTATTCAACATCTCAGGAGTTCAGCACGTTTGCTGAAATTCCACTTAACTTAATCCTATCTTTCGGGGTAGTTTATTTTGGAAGCTGGGTCAGGCAGCCTCGTGGTCCCAAGTTGATGAGAAGCGGATATAAATCCCTGGAGATAAAAAGACTCAGCCTTGCTGGACGTCAGGAGAAGACCTCTCTGAAACCCCACCAAGGTAAAGAGTCAACGCTCGGGTACCATCTAGCTGAAATCACTGGGAAACGTGCTATCTGGTTTCAAACAAGATAACTCCCCATCTTTTCTTTATTATCTTAGTTAACCCTAAGTATCCACTTTCCCTCCTTAAACTTTACTCCATCTCTTCTATCTCGCCAGTAAAAAGATCAGCTAAGCCTGCAGACATTAATTTAAGATCTAAGGATATGTCTGTTGTTTTAAGCTGCAAGTGAGGAATCATGGCCGTATGATTTCCCATTGTAAAGCTCATTAATTAAGCTGTGTTATTGTAATCAATTATGCCAATCAATGTGTAAAATGTGTGATGTGTTTAAATCGTTTTGATAAATAAAAGACCGCACTGTTGTTGGTGGGTCAGAAATTTAAACACGTCTTTGTCCACATTTAATCTTCTAGGCACGATATTACTTAGTCCAGAAAAATGAAAGAATCCGTTTAAATTAAGTATAATATTATGTACTTGAATTAGTCCAGATATTATAAAATGTAAGAGAGCACCCCTGAGCTAAATCCATCTCTCGGTGTCTCTCATTACACTGTTAAGGCATTAAATATGGATAATACACTAATAGATTGTGTTCTCGTTTCATTTACTGTAGGACAATTCAGACCGTTTAAGCTCTCATGACCCTTGAGTTTGACATGTGTGATGTAGGAAGTTCTGCCTTAGAGTCTGAGTTTAGTGTTAATAGTGTTTTTTGGTTTTCATTATGAGGTGCTGTTTGAGACCCTTGTGTTGGTCAGAGTGCAGTTATGACACCGCTGGAGGTAGAGGCAGATGGATTTTCAAGAGATGGAAATGGCTATCGGAGAGCTCAATCTGAGCTTTATTTGTCTATGTGTAACTTGACATGGAGAACTTTACAATTGGATTTGTTATTTGGGTAGTTGACTTAGACTTAAGACTGTTTCTGTTAAGTGCCCTGAGACAACTTTTTGTTTGGTTTAGAGCTATAAATAAATAAATTAAGAATAATATCAGGATTTAATTGGATTACTTTATTTTTAAGCTAATCTTAAATTAAGAAAAAGTTGAACTCTGAGTGAGTTCTTGAACCAGGAGGGATGTTCTGATGACACATAATGCACAATTATTCATATAAGTTGCTGAAAACCCACATGCAAGTTGCAGTTTGACATCTTGGACTGGTTCTGAAGTGCCCAGTAGTGGATCACATGTGCAGCGTTGATGAAAAACTAGGCTGACAAGAACTTGTGACTTCATGAGACCACATCCTGTTCTGCTACCAAACAACAACAACAAAATCTAAGTTTGGAGCACATGGACTTGAACTGAAACAAAATGCTGATGTCTGTGGACCGGCACTTTTGTCCAGGAGGGGGGAGCTGGACTAACATCATGATGAACTCTTGAACTCTGAACTTGCAGTATCTCCAAAGTCACACTGGAGAGAACCTGAAGCGGGCTGTCACTATACGTCTGGATTTGAGTGTCGACTTTTGCATGTGATGTACGGTGGTGCGTTCACTCCGGATCCAGGACGGATGCTGCATGTTGCTCTGACATAAATGCACCCACATAGACACACTTTTCAAACATTACAGCAAAATTTTGATTTTGAAAAGTAGTATTGTGGTCACTTGGGACACCGGCCTAGTTCAATGGCTTTTAGACAAAAAGGAGAGATTTATAATTTTACAATCTTATATCAAAAATGAATAAGGTTACCCCTGAACAAATTATTGGCTTTTCCATTGGGCTCACTTTGTCTTTACAGATTAGACTAAGGACTCAGGGACAAGAATGAAAAAGTGTTGTTTGTATTCTTTTTGGTTAACAAATGTTGGTCTGCAATATGAGCTGGAAAATCTGAATGGTGGTTGATCTCACATTTCCTATAGAGCGCTAATTTGGAAATAAATACATAAATAAATTATCATGTACAGAGGATGATTCGGTTCACACATAAACAGTATTTTGGGCAAATACAAAACGGGAATCTTATTAACCAACAACCGAAACGGGAAAACTTTACTTCGATGTTTCTGAAACAGGGCACACTGGTGTACTGTTTCAGAAAAATGGGGGAGGTATAAAGTGATGTACTGATTTTATAGATTTGCCTTGCTAGAAAATTAAAAAGAGACGCTAATATACAAATTTTATTGACTTTACTTGATTGGACTATCAAGAAATTAATTGAGTTTTCATGTATAGAGTGTTTTAACCACATTTTTATGATGAGCACATATTTGTTCTGCCTAAACAGATCTCCAGAGGAGCTACGGCAGAGCTGGATAACTGATTTTGATTTCCTTTTATTTGTTCTATCTCGATCAGAAAACGCAATGTTTGATGTTGTATTGTACTGATTTGAAAAAATATATATTTTTTGTGCATGCGTTTAATAATTTTTCCCTACAGACTGGAGGAGGTAAGACAAATAAATTTATTATCTTAACTAAAAACTAACGTCGCTCATGCTAAATATTTCACCACTAAAAACTTAAACTTTTTGATTCTGATTACTCATTTTCACTGCATGTGGTAATAACACATAATGTCTTTTGATTCTATGTTCTCTTGTGAAAATAACTGTGCTTGTTCTAGGATCTAGAAGGACTTTTGAGAATCCGACATATCCTTTTTCTTGGTTCAGGTTTGTAAACATGAAAGTACAAATGAAATGTGATTCATGTTGTTCTGTAAAGCTATTACAGTGTAGAAGTAATAATGAAATACTTATTTTGACAAACCCCTTTAGTGGAAGAGACAGAAAATACAGTTACATGCCTTAGAGGGCTGCATTTGGACTAAAACATAGAACATCATATGACCTACAAAAAATAGACAGGAAAAATTAGAAAAGATCTGAAGATAGACCCCCTAGACAACAATGTAGGAGATTTTTGTAGATTTTTGTGTTACAGGTGGCGGGTGAAAGGAAGACAGTCTCTGGGTGCAGCAACTGCTCTCACCTGAGAGAAGAAACGAAGGAATACAGAAAAATTCAGCACCTTTGTGTCAGGCTTCATTCACAGGTGACAAAACCAAAGGAGAGGGATGAACCTGGGAGGCCCCACACACTCGGTGCTGCTGAATGTCATCACAAGAGGAAGGGACCGAGGTGGACTGGACCTTATCAGGTGGTTGAGAGAACCTCACGCCAGCAGAGAAGCCAAACCCGTTGGGATCGATCTGGTTGAAGAAAGCCCCCACTTTGTCAGGACAAGTGGCCTGACACACATTCTTCCTGAAAATCCTGAACTGAACTTATACCCCCAAAGAAAAATGACAAGATGGACACGCTGACTTAGGCCTCCTCAGTGCACACACGTCCCTCGAAAGTTTAAAACACGCTGATAACAGAGACTCTTACACACATGAAGAGAACTCCGCGGTCCTATAATTACATCACCGCTGAGCAACAAAGGACCCCTCACGAGGGCCTCCCAACTCTTTCAGAGCACCAAAACGCAGAGGGAAAGGAAAATTGATGTTGTTGTTGCTTTTATTTGGTCATTTCAGGAGAACAAAGTATAATAGTTTTATTACCAGAACTAGTAGTTAAAATAGTCACAATGCTTTACACTCAGACCTAAAAACCTGTTCTATATTTATTATTTTAGATTGGTTTAAAGTGATGATTCAGTTATCTTTGCAGTTCATAAAAAAAATTACTGCTCGCTCATAAAGAGCCCACATAATTCTAGTTTTGCTTGGTCTTTGTGTGATTTTTGTTTTTCTGCCTTTTGATTTACTTGTTCCGGGGCCCACAAATTGAAGATACTGAGTGAACCTGAAGGTCAGGGTCATCGCCAGAGAGGGCCTGGGGTGATGATGTGCTTTTCCTCCTACGCTCTTACCATCAGACCTGGGGGGGTTTCAACGTCATTCCCACAGAATCTTCAGTTAAACGTGATGCCCACATAAATTTATAGTTTGCATATGGTAAAACTTAGTTTTAAATGATAAACAGTAGGGAATGTTGGATAAAATGTAAATGTTATCATTTAAAACTGTTTTTAGACCCCGTATCATTTAATTAAACTCCAGTCGTGTGAACTAAAGAATAGCCATTTGTCTTGTTCTAAAGTGTTCACGTGCAGTCAGACCAAGACCTTGGGTTTTTAAACAACCATGATGTTATTCAGATCTGACCTCGCTACTCCGACTATCCCGTTTTGTAATCAAGCTGTCTGTTTAGTAATCTTTTCTGGCTCTGCTGCGTCGGAGAAAATCTGTGTTGATTTTGCCTGATGCTCACTCCTCCTGCCTCACAATAAAACACGAGCTCTCCCGTCGAACGGCGGACTTCACCTTGACGTTTGGTCAGGTCACGAACTCCCCCCTCTGCAGAGGGCTCATTCAAAATTCTTATACTCTGTCTTGTGTGTGAATTCTTTAAAGGTGATACGAGGGAAAAAATCCCTAACAGTTGGTGTCTTTCTCCCGTTCAGCCCCTTGGTCCACTGCTGAGCTGCGCAAGATGAAAGCAGCTGGCCGTGCTATTGAGAGACGTGTAAAATCATCTGGTCTCTCTGTACATCAGCAGGCATATAAAGAACACCAGAAAGTCTACGCCTTTTCTCTTAAAGAAGCACGGTCCAAATATTATTCCAACATCATCAACAACTGCCCTGGAAACTCTAAACAACTCTTCTTCACAATAAATCATCTCCTTAATCCCATTAAACAATCTCATGAGGACTCTGTTCAAAAATGCAACCTGTTCCTTTCATTTTTTAAAAACAAAGTTAACTCCATTAGATCTCAGCTCCATAGCCTCCCTGATCTTCATCTGCCATCTACCCGTCTGCATTCTGGGTCCCTGAGCTGCTTTGATGAGGTTGTTCTGAGTGAAGTGGAGACCATCATCAAGAAAATGAAGCCTTCATCCTGCGCCCTGGATCCCTTCCCCTCGTCTCTCATTAAATCCAATCACTCTGCAATAAGCCCATTAATCACACAAATAATAAATAAGTCACTGCAATCTGGTCAAGTTCCACTGCCTCTTAAAACTGCCATCATTAGGCCTCTTCTGAAAAAATCTAATTTGGATCCAGACATTCTTTCTAGTTACCGCCCAATTTCTCACCTCCCATTTCTGTCAAAAGTGCTGGAAAAAGCAGTTGCTGCTCAGCTGCAGATCCACCTACAACAACACTCCCTGTATGAGAAGTTTCAGTCTGGCTTCTGTACAGCTCACAGTACTGAGACCGCACTGCTGAGAGTCACCAATGATGTCCTCATGGCTGCTAACACTGGTTCTCCCTCCCTCCTTGTTCTCCTTGACCTCACTGCAGCTTTCGACACTGTGGACCATAGTATCCTCCTCCACCGTCTTCATGTGGAGGTCGGTCTCTGTGACACTGTCCTGGACTGGTTTAAATCTTTCCTCTCCAATAGGCTGGAATGTGTTAGTCTTGGCAATGCCAAGTCCCAGACTGTCTGTGTCTTCTGTGATGTCCCTCAAGGGTCAGTTTTAGGGCCCCTGCTATTTTCCCTTTACATGTTGCCTTTAGGTCAAATTATTAATCAGTACAACATTTCTTTTCACTGTTATGCTGACGATACACAGCTTTACATCAGGACCGGAGCATCATCTTCACCACTGTCATCTCCATCTTCACTCGCTGCCCTCTCTACCTGCCTGGAGGAGATAAGGGCATGGATGAATCAGAACTTTCTTCAGTTAAACTGCTCCAAAACAGAGGCCATAGTGATTGGCACCCCTCACCAGGTTCAAACTTCAACTATAACGACTATTTCCTTTTCTGGACAAGACATCCCCCTCTCCACCTCTGTTACAAATCTTGGAATAAAAATGGACTCTCATCTTACATTTGAAAATCACATTAAGCATCTGTTTAAAACCTGTTTCTTCCATCTTCGAAATATCTCCAAACTGCGCCCATCTCTCACTTTTGCTGATGCAGAGAAACTCGTCCATGCTTTTGTCTCCTCCAGGCTCGACTACTGCAACTCCCTGTTTACTGGAATACCCGGCAAAACCCTTCAGAAGCTTCAATATATTCAAAACAGTGCAGCCAGGATTTTATTGAGAGCTCGTAAATTTGAACATATTACACCCATTCTCCATAACCTCCACTGGCTTCCTGTCACCTACAGAATTCAGTACAAAATTGCTCTCATCACCCATCAGTGTTTATACGGAAATTCACCTGATTATCTGAAGGACCTTCTTGCTCCATATTCATCCACCTGGTCCCTACGATCACAGAACAGTCATCTCCTCCACCTTCCACGAACTAAATTAAGAACCATGGGAGATTGAGCATTCTGTGTGGCTGCCCCCCACCTCTGGAACTCCCTCCCTGACTATCTGAGAGCTCCACAATCATTGACTGACTTTAAAAAAGGCTTAAAGACTTTTCTTTTTAAGCAAGCCTATTCTGCCTCCACATGATTGTATCATTGATTTTAGTTGATTTTAGTTGATTTTATCACAGATTTTAGTTGATTTCATTGCTGATTTTAGTTGATTTTATCAATTTTAGTTGCACTCTGTAGCACTTTGAGATTTTTGTTAATGAAAAGTGCGTTACAAATTAAATTCATTATTATTATTATTATTAGACTGAGGAACAGATTCTATCCTAAAACTGTTAAGACTCATGAATCTCTAACCAGAATAATCACTGTGAAAAAAAATCACATCATGTTGCTGCTGATCTGTTTCATGTTGCTGCTGATCTGTTTCGTGTTGCTATGTTCATTCATACTCATCTTCTCACACAGACTCATGTTCGTGCTGCTGTTAAGCGTATTGTTTTATACTACTAGTGCTTAGCATATTTTTATTAACAGTTTTCTTAGTTCATATCTTAGATCTTACTGCTATTTTTCTTTTACATTTTATACTTTTGTTGGATGTAACTGGGACCCTGTGTACACAATTTCATTCCATCACATGTACCATATGTGGTGTGTATGACAATAAAGAACCTTGAATCCCTTGAATCCTTGAATATATCTGGTGGTGAGCTTGTATTTTGACATGTCAACTGAATTTTCAAAAGGAACATTTGTTAGGTCTGGTGGTAGCCACACACCAAAAGAGAAATCAGTTCCTCACTTAATTTTCAAATTATCATGCTTACCAAATGGATAGACGTTTATGGTGGCAGCCATCTTGGATTTTGACGTGGCAACCTAATTTTTGAAAGGAAACTTTTTTTTGACAGACACCAAAAGGGAAGGCTCGTTTTGCAAGTCATCATGCTCACAACATATACAGAGCCATACAAACGGACAGAATCTCCAATCTCTGATGGGGGACAAAACCAGCACAGTAACATTTACACATTAAAGCATAAACACAGCTTCCACTGAAAGGAGACGGTGACGTGTGTAACACAAACTGATTGACAGTCGTCTAAGTGGTTAGCGGTTTAGCATTAGCTTCCACAATTTTTTTTTTTTTTGCTGGTTTAAAGTTAGTGAAGCTATTTTTTTTTAGTTAGGAGAATATGGGTTAATGAAGCAAACATTCTGGTTAGCTGTGACCACCTCTGTTAAATTTCAATCTCATGTTCCTCCTCTGTAATAGAATATTGAACAGTTATACCAAACACAGCATTACGATCTAGCATGACCAATATAGACACAAGTCCATTGTCAGAGGCCAGAAGAAGGTAAACAGTAACATTCACCATTCTGTACTGTGATGAATCCTGACTGAAACGCCTCAAATTATTTGTGATTCTATACAACCAAATACCTTCTAGTCATAGGCGTTGCAACCATTACATGTGAAGGGGACATGTCCCCCCCACATTAAAAAAAAAAGTTAATTTGGACCCCCCAACTTTTACTATGAAACATTAGTTCAGGCGGCGCAGTTTCTCTTTCTTCATGAACAAATCCATTCCACTTGATTAATAGGAGAATACTCAGGCCACTAAAACTCCACTCCAGGTTTTCCAGGTTACCACCAATTCTAGACACAACAACATCGCTGCCTGCACTGTTTCTCCTCTATGTCTCCTCCTGCCTCGGCAGAAAATGCGCACAGGTGGAGGAGATGGAGACACCTCTGTGTTGCTCGCTCGCCAGTTTAGCGAGTTTAGTGCGGGCAGTTGTTGTTGACCGGGGGGGGGGGGGTGGGGGGTTGATAATAAACATATATACATGTTAGAAGGATGCTTGAGAGGAGCGCTACATAGCATCTTAGCTTAGCAGTAACTGACTTTGTAAGACGCTGCAGGTGTAAGAGACGCTGTGTGTTCAGGTGCATTAAAGTTGAAATGTCTTTAAAATCCCACACCTTATTGTCCTCAAGCTTCATGAGAAGCATCATTTAGATGAGGAGTGTTGAACACAAGTAAAAAAGTCCAGTGGTGATGGTTTTTATTTCTCTATAAAGACATAGTGTCGAACTGACACTTTGTATTAAAGTGTATTAAAGTTAAAATGTCTTTAAAACCCACAGCTGAATTTACACAAACTTTGTGAGAAACATGTTTTAAATGTGTGGAATTAAAGGAAATCTAGGTGAAATGCTGCTTTTTTGTACATTAGTGTCCACTGCACACACGCACACACCTACACACCTACACACATTGTGTCCCCCCACATTACAGATGCTTCTGATGCCCTTGCTTCTAGATAACCTCAGTTTCCACTATACCGAAAAATGATATGTATGTGTAAAAAAGAAGACCATGGTGATTAATTTTCTCGTTTTTTGGACACAGGTTAATTCTCCACTACTGGGCTGAGCTGACCTTTAGGCTTGGGTTAGGGAAGAGGAAGCAAACATCTGCTTCTGTTTTAGCAGATGGACTTCAGCTCAGAGGGTGGTGAGCTCCTGCCTCTAGAGGGAAAGAGACAAAAGATGAGGAGGGGACGAAGACAGGAGGTTGTAGTTTTGTCAGAGGCTAAATGAAAGAAAAGAGGAAAAGGGGTGGAAATTTATAGTGTTGTGACAAATCCTAACAAGGCTGTGGGTGTTTTTCAAATATGAAATATGGGAGAAAAGAAAAGACGTGAGGCTGAGGGTAGAACCAATAAGAATAAATTAATTTCCCAAATTGTTTTAAATTAAACCATTAAAAAAGCTTTAATTAAACATTACACCTGTACCAGTAATTACACAGAACTACAACTAATTAATATGATTAGTTCATATTGAGGACAGCACGGTGGTGCAAGTGGTAGAGCTGCTGCCTCTCAGCGAGAAGGTTGCCCCAGTTCAAATCCTGGTCCGGATGGTGGAGTTTGCATGTTCTCTCTGTGCATATTATTTTTTTTTTTGAGTACTCTGGTTTCCTCCCACAGACCAAAAACATGCATGTTAGGCTGATTGGTAACTCTAAATTGTCCCTAGATGTGAGTGAGAGAGTGAATGGTTGTTTGTCTCGTTTGTCTCCATGTGTCCCTGTGATGGACTTGCGACCCGTCCAGGGTGTACCCCGCCTCGCACAGTGATTGCTGGACATGGGCACCAGCGACCCCCGTGACCCAAAATGGAATAAGCGGGTAAAGATAATGGATGGATGGATGGA
>NC_056518.1:3033021-3051957 GCF_014905685.2 Nematolebias whitei
AATAATCTACGTTCAGTATTCCACCGGCCTTCTTCTCCTTCTTGCCCAGCTGTATTCTTAGTAAAATGTTTATTACAAATTCACTGAACATGTCCTCCATATAACTGCTTAACTCCATGAGCAGGTTAAATAACAAAACAAACTTTAAAAAGATAGACAAATCATTTTTTACTAACTTAAAGTGTAACATGGGATAAAAGATAAAATAGTGAACATGAGTCCTCACTCCAGCTCATCTCAGCTTTATGAAGTTTGCAGCTTGAATTAGAATAAAGGACGTCTTTGTTTGGAAAGAAACACTGTCCTTGTGGAGGTGAGAACACTGTGTGTGGGTCTGTGTGTGTGTGTGTAGGTGTGTGTGTGTGTGTGTCTGTGTGTGTGTGTGTAGGTGTGTGTGTGTGGGGGTGGTCACTCTTGCATTTAGAAAGCAGCGGTTGACAGGCCATCTGTCAGGCAGAGCTGCAGCTTGGTTTCTGCAGGATCAGACAGAGATCCATTAATCATGGATGAGGTCAGGGATTAAAAGTTAATCAGTTTCACAAGAATCAGACGCAGCACTATAAAATGTTTAAAATTCAACAGTTGGTTGCTCCTGTCTGTAATGTCCTGGGAATTGATCCCTCAGTTTAATTGGGTTCAGTGTCATGTCGCGTGTTCTGGGGTTAAACGTTTTGTAAAAGGTAGAAGAATATTTTCTCAAAGTTCCAGGAACATCACGTCATGACGGGACACTCCTTTCATATAAACAAATCTTTAGGAGAATGAAACATGGACTAAATGATTGCATTGTTTTTGTATTGACTGGAATAGTGTACAGAAATATTTGTGCTGATATGAAGTGGAGGTCCCACAGTGAAGGTGGGAGACTCCGCCGAGGATGGAGGACAACCTGAGATTCTGTGGGACTGTCTGAAGACTCAGCAGATCAAACTTTCTGCTCCGTAATATTTACATAACTTCATTTAATTATTCGTAATGTTTGAGGGCTGAATCCGCTGTTAACAGGTCAGTTTCAATCATAACAGGTCATTGATAACAAATGTGATTGATGACTGTAATTGGCTTTTAAGATTTTATAACAAACTTAATGAAAACAAAAATAAAAATAAACAAACAAGAATAGAGAGCATAATAAGAGACAGCATAATAAGGGTAATATTTTGTTGGTAAATAAAGGTCAAATGTTCATAATGTTTATAAAGTACAAGACTTTTTGTTTCAAAAGATTAGCACGGTGTTGTGCATGAATTGGTGCCCCCTGTTGGTTAAATTTGGTAATTACACATCTCTTTACATTTGAACTACAATCAGTTTCGAACTACAAAAATGTCCAAACTGCTCACACATTACCATTTCTGTTCTTTATTTGAAGCAAAAAAAAGTGGGGAATTTTCTGAAATTATTCAAAAATTTAGTCCAAAATTCAGTTTTAGGGACTAAAAAAAATAATAAAAAACCCCTGAATTAATGTTGCTGTTCAAAGCCAGGTAGCAATTAGAGTTTTAACACTTTTTGTTTTAATTTTGGCAATTGAAAATTTTTTTTTCATTAAATCAATTTACAAGAAAATGTGTGTAGTTATGTAACAAAATTACGTGCAATGGCTCTCTGACTGGCTCAGTAACAACCACAGACTGAAAAGTTCATGATTCAAAGTTCAGAGTTCATTTTTGTGACCCTGAGCTGTGCAGGAAAGCTGAGGATGACTTGTTTTCATTTTGAGTGGTTTGGGAGCTCTTGGTTTGAAGACGCTGCTGTTGTTAGGAGAAGCTTTAGCTGAAACACTGGCTGCAGCTGCAGACTGTTGGGAAACAGACTTCTGGCTCCTGAGCTTTGGTAGAAAACAAGTTGCTGGCATTTGTTGACTACTTGTGTTGTCAAACTTTGTTGTAGAGCAAGAATGAGGTGAAACGTGATGGTGTGGAGAGTGTGAGCAGAGGTGTGGTTAACCTGTGGACGTGCTCCCGTTCCTCAGTTAACATAATAACAACTTTAACCTTTCAACTATGTTGGATTAAAAAAAAAATTATTTCCAAACTTCTTTGTTTTTGCTTATTGTAGTTTTTCTTTCTTTTTGTACCATCAGTTCACTGTTATTTTCATCTTATGTAATAAAAATTAAAAATTATGTAATATTACACAAAAATAACAATTTATGGATAAGGGCCGCACGGTGGAGCAGTGGATAGAGCTGCCGGCTCTCAGCGAGCAGGCCGTCCCGGATCAAAACCCCACCAGGGGCCTTTCTGGGTGGAGTTTGCATGTTCTCTCCGTGCACGTGTGGGTTTTCTCCAGGTACTCCAGTTTCCTCCCACAGACCAAAAACATTCATGTTAGACTGACTGGTAACTCTAAATTGTCCCTAGGTGAGAGAGTGAATGGTTGTTTGTCTCATTTGTCTCTATGTGTCCCTGTGATGGACTGGAGACCTGTCCAGGTGTCCCCCGCTTTCGCACAGTGATTGCTGGATATGGGCACTGATGACCCCCGTGACCTGAAAAGGAAGAAGTGGGTAAACGCTGATGGATGATAAGAATGAAGCGGTGATGAATCTAGTAAACATGTGCACTCTTAAAACAATGTGTTGACCACTTTATTCAACATTTATTTATACAGGTTAGTCTCACTGAGCCTCAGGTACTCATTTACAAGAGAGACCTGCAATTGTAGGTTTGATTTACCATTTGTTCTGGATCCAGGTCAGAGTCTGGACTTAAAGAGTTGCTGCTATTAATCAGTGCATTGCTGTGACTTTTTTCATTACATGGTTATTTTATCAGAAATGTAAAACTCCTGCTGGAATGGTAAATGGACTGTACTTATATAGCGCCTTTCTATCTTATTGAGATACTCAAAGCGCTTTACACTACAATCTGTGTCCTCATTTACCCATTCATACAGCACTCTACTAGATCTCTACGAAGCTAATTGAACAAATCATTCTAAAGAGACTAATCAGAGCTTTAGATCACATTCATACACTGATGGGACACACATCAGAGGCTATGAGGGGTTCAGTGACTTGCCCAGGGACACTTCGACATGTGACTGCTGGTGGATTCGAACCCCCAACTCTCGAATTGGAGGACGACTGCTCTAACCACTCAGCCACAGCTGCCCCTGGAATCAATGTGGGGGTGCCATTGAATCACTACAGCTAGCTGCTGTTATTGCTATTTTCACTTGCTAGTAATAATCATACATTTTCATCAATATAACCAAATATTGACAAAGTGTCAACAGTGTAAAGGTGTGAAACAGCATTTTCATTCATTCAACCTTTATGTATACTGGTTAGTCTCATTGAGTCACATGGAAAGGCTGCTTTCATGAAAGGCTAATAATTCTTTGGGTTTTCAAATGAGACCAATTCACTTTGGTCTTAGCTGCATTCAAACTTTTTGTTCAGAATTTAGAATAGAATATTCTTCATCCATCCATCCATCCATCCATCCATCCATCCATCTTCCGCTTGTTCCAAAGTCAGGTCTCGGGGGCAACAGCTTGAGCAGGGAGGTCCAGATATCTCTTTCCACAACCACCTCTTCCAGCTCTTCTGGGAGGATTTGAAGGTGTTCCCAGGCAAACCGACAGACATAGTCTCTCCATCGTGTCCTAGGTCTTCCCCGGGGTCTCCTGCCAGTTGGATATGCCTGAAGCACCTCCTTAGGGAGACGCCCAAAGAGCATCCTTACCAGATGAACCACCTCTTCTGGCTCCTCTCAATGTGGAGGAGCAGTGGTTCTACTCGGAGTCTCTGCTGATAATTGAACTTCTCACCCTTTCTCTAAGGGAGAGTCCAGCTACCCTGCAGAGGAAACTCAGTTCAACCTCCTGTATCCACGATCTCATTCTTTAGGTCACTACCCAGAGCTCATGACCAGAGGTGAGGGTAGGAACATAGACCGACTGGTAAACAAAGATCTTTGCCTTACAGCTCAGCTCCCTCTTCACCACAACAGACTGGCACAGAGTCTGCAATACTGCAGACACTGCACCAATTCGTTTTTTAATCGCTCCATTCTTTCTGCACTAGTGAACAAAACCTCGAGATACTTAAACTCCTCCACTTGAGGCAGAACCTCACCCTCGACCTGAAGAGGAAAATCCACTCTTTTTTGACTGAGGACCACGGCCTCACATTTGGAGGTGCTGATTTTCATCCCAGCCACTTCACACTCGTCTGTGAACCGCTCCAGTGAGAGCTGAAGATCACGGCACGATGACACCAACAGGACCACATCATCTGTGAAGAGCAGAGATGAGGTCACCGAATCGGAAACCCTCTGCCAGCTGGCCGCACCGAGAAATTCTGTCCATGAAAGTTATTAGTTCAGTTAAGGAATATTATTAGTAAGTTAACTGTTCAAATTGACACTATATTGTGGTTAGCTGCAACAAAGAACCACACCAGAGTTATTTTACAGAATCTGCATGGCTCAGATTAGGACTGGCCCAGTCAGAGCCTTCAGCTGGGATGAAGCTGCCTTGTTGTCTATTAAAGGAAGAAAACAATCCAGTACTCCATGAAAGTGTGTTAAAATAGAAAGAGGTACATGAAATATCACTGACACTTTTCACAGTAGGCCTGTCACAGCAGAGAAACTCTGCTGAAATTTAAAAAAAGTGCTGATGAAGGTCCTGGAATGTCCTTTAAGTAGACAAGTCCAAGGTCCATTACTGTAACGTCTCATTAATCATCAAAATGTGTTCTCCATTGTTTTTATTTATTCTTTTTCATAACTGTTATAACTGTTTTTTGTCCAACATCATGCAATTTTATTATCTAAGACTGTAATTTTGCCAATTTGTACATTTTTAGTTGTTCATCTCTTTCAATGTATTCTTTTATTTTAACACATCAACTTTCCAGGGATTGCAGATGAAAATGAGTCAGTCTGCATGGCTAAATCTGGCACATTTACAGAGTACATGTTCTGCTGGTAATCATGTTTAAACCTCCATCATGCAGTGTGCAATCAATCAAATATTTAAAACAGTTATTCTGAGCTACATCTAATAGTGCAGTTTGAAAGACGTTATTCCCAGCTAATTCTGAAATGTGGGTACGTCCATCCATCCATTATCTACCGCTTGTTCTGAAGTCGGGTTGTGGGGGCAGCAGCTTGAGCAGGGAGGCCCAGACATCTCTTTCCACAGATACCTCTTCTAGCTCATTTGGGAGGACACCCAGGCGTTCCCGGGCCACCCAAGAGAAGTAGTCTCTCCAGCGTGTCATGGGTCTTCCCCGGTGTCTTCTCCCAGTCGGACATTCCCAAAGCGTTTACCTAGTGAAGCGACCAGGGAGCATCCTTATCAGACGCCTGAACACCTCAACTGGCTCCTCTCGATGTGGAGGAGCAGCGGTTCTACTCCAATTCTCTCCCGGATAACTAAACTTCTCACCTTGTCTCTAAGGGAGAGTCCAGTTACCCTGCAGAGGAAACTCATTTCAACTTCCTGTATCCATGATCTCATTCTTTTGGTCACTACCCAGAGCACGTGACCATAGGTGAGGGTAGGAACATAGACCGACCAGTAAACAGAGAGCTTTGCCTTACAGCTCAGCTCCCTCTTCACCACAACGGACCTGTACAGAGTCCACAATACTGCAGAAACTGCACCAATCCATCTGTCAATCTCTCACTCCATTCTTTCCTCACTTGTGAATAGGGTTAGGTACCTTTCTAAAAAATTCGGTATCAGTACCGGTGTCGGTACCTTCACTTCGGTGTCGGTTCCTGGACGGTTCTTTTTTCAGTACCAGTTTTGTCATTAATATTAATTCTAACAAGAATAAAATTACGTTACACATTACAGTACAAATCTTGAGTTTTATTTTTTAACTTTGGTATTTTTCTGTTCCAAGCAGTTTTCTTACATAAAAATAAACAAATAATTTTCAGGTCAAAAGACCAGTTTCAAACCAGTGACATATCAGTGTCTAATGCTCACTGCTACACACTGAGGACCTTTTCACTTAATAGATTTTCTTCAGAAAAATCAATATGTCGGCTTTCTCTGGACACACACAAGCCCGCTCATGGCCGATGGTGTCTCCAGCAGTAGAAAATGTTCACTCTGAGGGTGTGGATGATGCTTGTTGCCCACACAGATATCTGGCTGCCAGTTTGATAACACTGACATAGTGTCCCTCACATTCCACCAGCAGGTCACTGGATTCACTGAGGTTAGGGTTTATGCAGACTTCTGTACCTCTGTGTCTCTTCCTGAATCTTCTCTGGGGTTCTCTGGGGTTTAGGGCTCTTATCATACGGGGCTGAGTGGTTAGAGAAGTTGTCCTCCAATGCGAGAGTTGGGGGGTTCGAATCCACCAGCAGTCACATGCTGAAGTGTCCCTGGGCAAGACACTGAACCCCTCGTTGCCTCTGATGGGTGTCCCATCAGTGTATGAATGTGATCTAAAGCACTGATTAATCATTCTAAAGAGAATGATTTGGTGAATTAACTTTGTAGATATCTAGTAGAGTGATGTATGCATGGGTAAATGAGGACACAGATTGAAGTGTAAAGCGCTTTGCATATCTTGAAATAAGAAAGGCGCTATATAAGTACAGTCCATGTAGTGAACTAGGCCTCCGACAACAATCTGTCTCTGAAGACCTTCAGGGGACAGGAACTGTTATTTCATTGATTTGAATCCAGAAATACAAATTATCTCATCAAGACACTATTTATTTGTATCCTGAATTAATCAATTGAAAGAACACTCTTCCTTTTTACATTATCATTACTATTTTAGAATATCTTGATAATCAAAGTGTGTTAGTTCATACCATTTCTAAATGTTGAAGTGAACCACTCATTTAAATCAACTGTGAAACAGTATTAATGATTTTTAAACCTCATTAGACTTAGAAATCAAGTTAAATGTCTATTTACAAAGTAATTGTGTATTTTGATCTTCTGTTTGAATAAGTGGATTTGATGTCGGTCAGAAGTCAGGGATGTCGGTCAGAAGTCAGAAAGCAAGTTATGAGAACGAAGTGCCTTGTTTTTAAACCTAGCAGACAGTAAATAAAAAGCTGGCACCTGCAAAGTTTCTCACTTCTTCAAAATATTTTTCTCCGTCTGTACTAACCGTTCCTAAACATTCCTGCATCCTCTCTTGACTTCTAATAACCCTCTGACATCACTAGAACCACCCCCCTGCTGGTTGTTTCAACCAATCAGGAAGTACCAATTGACAGGAAGTGAGTACTCTTTAAAAAGTCAACACTTCCTGGGATCATCCAGTGTTCCTTCAGTCTTCCTGCAGTTTTCCTCGGTCTTTCTTGGGACTATGGAGTCTTCTTGCAGTCCTCTACTTCTGAGTGGAATCTCTGACTAGAGTCTTACTGAGAGTTCCTAAGGAACTTTCAGATTTAATCAATAGCTGATGGATTTGACCGTGAGACGAGGATCCGTCCATCCCAGCGGAGTCACAGCGCCTCGCTGTGAACTCAACCGGGCGTAACGCCGTACAACTTCGAAGGAAGCTTGTTCTGTTGAACGGAGTAAACCACATGACTTCTGACGATTACCAGCCGCTTTAACCGGAGATGCTGTAAAGGGATCGTACTAAAGGACTTCTGTTCCGGAGTGGAGGTAGCCCCCATCAAAGGTAACAAAGTCTCTGCACGTCCTGAAGTGTACCGGAAGGTTGAGCTGGTGTTGAGAGAAGAGTGCTAATTCTGGTCAACAAACATAGATCTTCCTTCATCCATCTTCCTTTTAAATCTATTTCTTCTCTTTAACTTCTATTCGCCAGGAATCTAGATGCCTTCAGAGGTGAATCAGCCTCAATCAGTAATGTTCTGTTGTCTTGTTAGTAAAGCATGCCAAGTTTTTATTAATCAGAAACAGATCAGCAAATCAATGTGTACATGTTTTGATGTTAAATTTTGATTCTGTTAAATAAATGACCGCATCTATTCTGATGGGTCAAAGATAAAATGGCGTCTCATGTCACTGATTAAACAATCCTCACAGTTATCTCGGTCACATGGCAGAAATTTAACTAGAAAAAGAAAGAATCCTGTGTAATTAACAATTAATATTCTTTGTGCTTGAACTAGCTTTAAGAATAATTAATTAGTAGTGAAGCAACAGCAAAGCTGTCCCTACATCACTACATCTTCTCTGTGGTTCTCTGGGGTTTAGGGCTCTTATCATACGGGGCTGAGTGGTTAGAGCAGTTGTCCTCCAATGCGAGAGTTGGGGGGTTCGAATCCACCAGCAGCCACATGCTTTAGTGTCCCTGGGCAAGACACTGAACCCCTCGTTGCCTCTGATGGGTGTCCCATCAGTGTATGAATGTGATCTAAAGCACTGATTAATCATTCTAAAGAGAATGATTTGGTGAATTAACTTTGTAGAGATCTAGTAGAGTGATGTATGAATGGGTAAATGAGGACACAGATTGAAGTGTAAAGCACTTTGCATATCTTGAAATAAGAAAGGCGCTATATAAGTACAGTCCATTTACCATTTACCATTTAATTGACATTAGAACACAAAACATCAACAATAACATAGTTGCGTTATTATTGCTCAAAAAACATTATCTAGGCTGAGAGATAAAGTTGGTCAACAATATCCTTACACCTAACTTATCTCCACCATGCAGCATCCACTGTAGAAAAAGGCAGTGCCCCCCCCCCCCCACCCCCCCATCTCGCTTTTCTTTTGTCAGTCTCTCCTCACATCAGGGTCAGAACCTATTGTGAGGAGAACATAAACAAACAGTGAACATTAGTGAACTGTTTAATCAGCTGATCCGATGGATGAACACATTTTTACATGCTTTATCTGTTAGTGTCAATCTTTAGTTAGCTTTTGATTTTAACTAGCTACATAGATAGCCATAAAATAAAGCTACACACTAATATCTTAAAGTTAGCATTACATGGATCCTAGTTTAACTCATCGCGATACACGTATTAAGCTGCAGTAATGTTAACAAACGTAAACTTACCAGATGAAATCCCAGACACAGCGTCGTCCTCAGAGTTCTTTGATAAAGAGGAGTCTGGTCGTGGAGATAATGAATCAGGCCGTTCAACACTCACAGGCTGACTTTAACACTGAGAGGAGGTGTGAGGCTGCAGTCCCCCTTGAAGACAAACATGGAGCAACTTTCCTCTTGTAAATTGAAGTCGTTCAACGTCATACGCACTGCACACGTGAACCCCATCTGTGGGCGTAACCAGCACCATAGACATACAGCTGTAGGGCAGCTCTATACAGATCTGAGTGTAAACACGTAGTCTGTTTGTCATATGTCTGGTGTTTTACCTGCCTGCGTGCGTTACACGTTACATCCAATACCGGAACTTGATACCAAAAGAAGAGTGACGTTTCAATCCATACATCCTGATGCATGCTCAATAATCCAGGTAGAAAAATCCAAAAAAGTTAAATCAGGTCCTCTGGACATTAAAAAAAATAAAATAAAAAAAATTGTAGAAACGTTTCATCTTTCATTCGAAAGACTTCCTCAGTCTGAGGTGCTATATTCAGCTCAGTCTCTTAAATAGCACCTTATCATAGTGGATCAACCAGTTTGCTGCTGACAACCAAAACCAGCTGCTCACATGATCAAGAAGGACCATCAGCCTAACAATGGATCATTAGCACACTTATGGCTGTTTACTGTTCACAGGGGGTTGAGTGATACTAGCAATCACAGCATTGTAAGAGGGGGATAGTTGAACACAGAGGCCTCCACCCCTGTTTAATGATGGACGGTTTCTTTTCACAAAGATGGCCTCCTTTACTCCTCTCTCAAACCATCGTTCTTCTCTGTCCAGGATGTGAACATCTTCATCCCTGAAAGAGTGACCGCTGGCCTGGAGATGAGTGTAGACCGCAGAGTCCTGACCTGATGATGTTGATCTTCTGTGCTGGGCCATCCTTTTGGCCAGTGGCTGTTTAGTTTCCCCGATGTAAGACTGATCACAGCCCTCCTGACACTGAACAGCATACACAATATTACTCTGTTTGTGCCGGGGGACTGGATCTTTGGGATGAACCAGTCTTTGCCGTAATGCATTTTGGGGTTTAAAAGCCACTGGGACGTGGTGTTTAGAAAATAAACATCTCAGTTTCTCTGAAACTCCCGCAACATACAGAATGATCACTGGTCTGGGTTCCTCCTTTTCACCTGATGGCTGACTGGAGTCCTGTTTGGGTTTCTTCTCTGCTTTTAGGAAAGCCCAGTTAGAATATCCACATTGCTCTAGAACCAGTTTTGTGTGGGATTTTTCCTTCTGCCTGGCTCCTGAGTTAGTGGGGACACTGTCTGCTCTGTGGTACTGTTGGATTTCATATTTTTATACCTTTTTATATTTCCTATCAAGCATTCAAATGTCATGTTATACAAAGTGTGTGCATGTCTTTCTTCAAGAGTTGAACTATATTTATAGAAAATGTTTACTTTTCTAACTATTTTACCTTTAAATATAATCTCACATTAGCTAAGGATAATTTTACAAGCTCACATTTGATATATTACAAGCAATCAAAACAAGCCAGGGAGCAGGTAAGATATTGACTACTCAGGAGAAAAGAGTCTTCCTTCTGTTAATTGAACAAACATTTGTATGATAGATTACAGGTAGACTAACTAAAACCCTCAGGTCCTTCTGTTAATAAGAATTAACGTTTAGTCGTTTTAATCACTGTTTGACACTGGTTTTAATCTTCACTCTTCAAGGAAAACACTTCATGTGGGTTGACTATAGAAGGCCACAGCTACAGGAGGGGGCAGGGTGGCTTCAACTGAACTGAAACACAATTATAATATGATTTATCAATTAAGAACACAAACATGAGGTAGGTAATAATTAATAGTTATTAATTATTCCTATAAACAATTTTGACACGAATCATTTTGTATCCCTAAGGTAGCAAGTTAACTTTAAACAAAGAACCGATTTCAGTGAGCCATAAAACTTCTTATCTGTGGAATGTAGACATTAACGTCCTTGATGGGGCGGGCTAGACCCGTAACCATAGCAACTCCAGAACCAATCAGAAAGCTAGCCTTCTCAAACTTTGATAAAAGCCAGAAATAACACACGCCCAGCGAGCATTTCTGGGAGAGCACAGACCGAGAGGGTTTGTTCTTTTAATGCTCCAGTATATGCATATATTTAACAAATGTTAATGTTTGTCTCTGAATATCTGTAACTCCTGTTTGTCAAATAAATATTTTATACCGAGGGCGAGGTCTCAACTGTCTTGAACACGACGTGACTACCACAACAGATGGCGACCCCGACGTGCGGCGAGACCGGCCTAGACTGAATTGGATCGAGGTGGTTTGCGGTGCACACGCAAAGGAAAACTGGGCCCAATAATTTCAGGTAAGCTGGTCAACTGTTTAGACCTTACGGGGTCCGAAGTACTGGCTATTCAGCCGTAAACCAAATTCAAACCAAATTCAAACCAAATTCAAATTCCTCTGTGGGTGTGTATGCGGCCATCTCCGGAAATAAAGATGGTTATTTAAGGCTAACTTACGGTGATTCGTGTTGATTCTGACGAAGTGGGGTACGATATTCAGAGAGTCTAAGCGCCGAATGCTTTCTTTGACGTTTAAATAGTGTATTAGTTAGTTTCACGAGTTGGACTCGTGCCGGAGGGTGGTCAGGGACCTGCCGGAGTTCACATCGGTCGTGAACAACATTTCCCTTTATCAGCGGTGATGGCGTGCAAGCCGTCCCTTTGACGAAATGGACGGAAAGCGAGTCCGGGACTCGTAGCTACGTGTGCGTCTACGTTGTGGAGTGTTGACTGCCCACTAAAATTGATGCCATTAATAATTTAGTACAAAGGGAAATGTGAAGTCTAGGACTTCTAGGTAGATTTGCCAAATTTCATGTGGTCAGGGACCACATTAGTTTTAGGACGTTGTAATAACTTTTGTTTGTGCCGTATTTTGTATGTTGTATGAAGGCTTCAAGGCCGGGGGGTTGAGGGAGACAAAACAAAAAGAAAAAAAAAAAAAAGAAAAAAGAGGGGGGAGTGAGTGAGTCTGTGTGTGGGGGCGAAGCGAAGGGTTAGTTTTTTTCCTCTTTTTTCTGTGTGTCTGTTCAGATAGGTGGTGTGTGGAGCTTCCATAGCCTGACCGAAAGGGGGCGCTGTTGTATAAGGCAAAGACAAGTCTGGACTCTGGATTTTTTCATACCACAGACTTGTGAATTGTTTTGTCACAACGGGGCCAGCAGTGAATGACAATAAAAGATTTGAATGCCTGATTGTGTGAACATTGTCATCAGGTGTGGAACTCATAAATGAGAAACATGTGACTCCTGTGGAAAGTCTACAGGATCAATACATGAGTTAAGAGCATATTGGTAAACAATCTAAAAGATATGGAACAATTTTGAATATGAAATAAGTAGAAACGTGCACAAAATATGGGAATCTTCGGGAATTATCTAAAAAAGAGGCAATTAGCTAAAAACCAGCAGACCAATAGTTAAAACAAGCAGAAATAATCTTAAATTACCAGAAGTAAGTGGGCAGAGCTTGGTTTTCCTGAATTAGGATGCAAAAGTTGGAGTAGTTTAAAAGAAAGGTGGAATTAGCTGATATTGGCATGAAACAGCTAAATAGTATCTGAAATGTAAGCAGAAATATGTGAATCTTCCAAACATTAGCTGAAAGGAGTACAATGTTCAGAAATTAGCAGACATAAGTCAGTAGAAGTACAAAAACGTTGAAGTAAGCTGAATACAGCTTAAAAGAGGGAGGAAGACATACTCTGATGTAATACATTCCGCGTGAGAAGGAACCAGGTGATGGATGGACAGACTGTCAGACAGGGAGTTGTGGAAAACACCAAGTTAAGACCAAACGTGTGTGAGGTCAGGAATATCAGTAGTCCGATAGGCAAACAAAACCACACTGTTTATTAAGGGTTCATTCACAGGAACAGTGGAGGAGACAGGAGGTGCTTGGAGGTGATACATCATCAGGCAGGCTAGGAAGCAGCCTGACAGGTGGTCAGAGGTTGGACCAGGTAAAACAAGGGTGAGCAGAGAGGAGGTCGTTGGCTGAACATTTTTAATGCTCTCATTTTAGGGGTGATCTTGGCAGGAGGAGATCTGAACGCCATTTTCAGTCACTGAACGTTGAGAGAGAAACGTAATACATCGTTTAAACTAGGAGAAATGTAATACATTGTTTAAAATAGAAAAAAACCCAGAAAGATATAGAGGCGGCGGACTTAGACAATATGAGGACGCAGTTGATTAAACCACAGCTGTCGGCTGCCAGACAAGAAACAGGGTGATGAGAGCAAGGTCGAAAAACAATTGTCTGTTCAATCAGTGTCGAAGGTAAAGGAGGAGGCAGTGACCTCTGGAATAGTTGATCTGCAGCAATGGTTTGAAACTCAAGGCCAGAGGGCCAGAGGGGGACATCCCGTGTACGAGCGGTAATTAACCGAATTTATACGAGAGATGGAGTCAGAGGGAGTCAGCTGGAGGTATTGTTGGAACAGCTTGCTGTGTGGGAAGATGAAGATGGCAGACAGCCACTCACTAAGCGGGCGAGGGACAGAATTAAATTGACAACAAACGTACTGCACAGACATGCAAAGGTAGAGAGCTGCTGACAGAGAGCTGCTGACATGATGCAGAGAAGGAAGGTAGATGTTTTAGTTGTCCAAGAGACCAAGTGGAAGAGCAGCAAGGCTCGCAGCATTGGTGCTGGGTTCAAACTGTTTTATCAGGGTGTGGATAGAAAGAGAAATGGAGTAGGGGTGGTCCTGAAGGAAGTGAGGAGTAGGTCTGACAAAGGCCAAAGAGGAGATATAGGAATGCTGTTGGAGAGGACATGGAGGTAGTTGGGGTGAGGACATAGGGTGCATAGGAAAGAGTGGAGTGAAGGAGGATGATTCGCTGTGGCGACTTCTGAAAAGGGAAAAGCCGAAAGAAGGAGAAATAAAACAGGTCAAATTAAGTTTAAGCATTTCTGGATGACACATTGTAAACAAATTAGCCAAAATTTCTTCTTGGAATTGACAATAAAATCAGGTTATAAATTCAACAACAACAAAAAAAAACCAAACAAACAACAAAATGGAAAATAAGTAATAAACAAAATCCTTGACACTTGTAAAATGAAGGAAAAAAATTATTCTGGTCAAAGAAACTCTTAACTAAACACAAATTGAAATGCTTGGGTTAAATTAATCAGTCATAACTAAACTCAAATTGAAATACTTGGGTTAAATTAATCAGTCTAAATGATTTCATCACATATTGAAAATGTTGTTTAAAGTTTAGGAGCTGTTTCCTTCTAAGAGCTACCTGAACTAGGTTATTTATGGGAAAACAACAATTCTAGTGGGTAAATGAAATGACTCTAAACATCTTGAGATTTCACACAGGTCCTAGGAGTGCATAAGGAGAACAGAGATGAGTACATGGTGAGTTTAAGAAGTTGTGCTTTGTGAACAAAGGTGCATGTAGACATTTTTGTGCAGTGCTAATAGTCTCTGTGATGTCTTGAAGTGTAGACATAGTCTTAATTGAATTGAATTAGAATAAGTTTGTTTAGGATGCAGTGAACAAGCATAGTTATGAGATGGAAGAATTTGCAGATTTGGTATATAACAAGCAGTGATTACATATAATCATGCTGCCTAAACCTTTACAAAGTCTAAATGGATAATGTAGACCTGAGAGTGGTCCTCACTATCAGGTGGTGAGTCAAAACACATATTCTAAAAGATTGAAGACATTATTTTGAATGGAATATTTTATGCAGTAGGCGTAAAGAATTGGATTGTGCAGTGTTTGATGAAAGTTTTCACTCTTATGTAATTGAGCGTTTAAAACATCTGTTGTGCAATCCAGGATACCAGAAGGACTCTGTTGAAGGTAAACGCTGTGGTCCCAGATTAGAACTTGCTAACAGATTATTAATGTTGATAACAGATGAATGTTGAATCAGACTTTTAATAATTGGATTGTTTATTTTTCCTTCTCAGCAGCCTGAGAAGACAGATTTGTGGATTGGGGAGGTGAGTCTGGCTAGGCCCACAGAACACATACAGGTAGTCTTCAGATACATACAGCATCCATCTGAGTTTTGATCATGACTCTCTAGTGCTGGTTGCCGGATCGGATACCAGATGTGTTCAGGTGGACGCTGAAGTTGGGTCTGGGAAACTGACCAATGGGACGTTTCAAAGAAACTGTCAGTCGAGCACCACTGACACAAGCACAAAGAAATTGTCAGCCAAGCAATATGACTTTTGTAGTGATGTAGGGTTAGTTTAGCTTAGGAGCTCCACTACAATCAATATTTAATAACGGGTTCTCTCTTTTTCGAGCTACTTGACAGATATGTGACAGAGATACTGTGTGGGAGATGGTCTAATCAGTGACATGAGACGTTAATTTTCTTTGACCCATCAAAATGAATGTGGTCATTTATTAACAGAATCAAAATTTAACATCAAAACATTGTACACTTGATTATTCCGATCGGCTCTGATTAATAAAACTTGGCACGTTTTACTTAATAAAAACAACAGACATTTCTGAAGATATCTGGATTAACTACTGGCAAGATAGAAGAGTTTTAAAGATGGGAAATGAAGGAGTTTAAATGGAGAGAAAAGATGGATGAGGGAAAGTGTGTTGACGAAGAACGGCACCCTCCATCCGAACCCAGCTCAGCCTCGTTACACTGGTAGTGAAGCGACTCGTTACCTTTGCAGAAGATAGGTCAGCTCTGGTACGGAGTTCCATTTCAACGCTACCTTTCAGCGTCTCCTTAGGATGGCTGAGAATCGTCCGAAGTAGTGACGGTACTCCGTTCAACAACACGCTCACCTCACGGGTGGACTCACATGAGCTGTGAGTCCGTCAGACGTTCCACTCAGATGTGGAAGATTCCATAATCCCAACTAGACTCGGAAGAACTCTCGGAAGAACTGCTGTTCGGAACTTCTGTTCTTCCCCCAGAACTTCTGTTCTCCTGTGCTCCCAGAACTTATGTTCGGTTCTGCTCTCAGAACTAACTGGAACTAGGAAGTGTTGACTTTTAAAGAGTTCTGCTTCCGGTCACTTTTGGAAAGTCCTGATTGGTTGAAAGAACCAACTGGGGTGTGGTTTTAGTGACGTCAGAGGGTTACTACAAGTCAGAAAAACAGCGGAGATGTTTGGGAACAGACAGAGAAATGTTTTGGGGAAATGACAGACCTACAGGTGCCAGCTTTTCTTGTTTCTGTCTGAGAGGTTTAAAAACATGACAGTTCGTTCCAATAAACTTGTTTGCGACTGTCTCCGACTTTTGACCGACATCACTCCTTCTCATTTCAGACAGAAGATCAAAAAATGCATAATTACTTTGTAACAGATATTTTAACTTGATTTCTACTTTGAATGAGGATTAAAAAAAATCATTAATACTGTTTCACAGTTGATTTAAAATGAGTGGTTCATTTCAACATTTAAAATGATTTGAACTAAACACACTTTTGATTATCAAGACATTGTAAAATATTAATGATAATATAAAAAAGAGAGTGTTCTTTCAACTGATTAGTTCAGGATACAATTAGAAAGTCTCTGGATGAGCTAAGTTGTATTTCTGGATTCAAATCATGAAATAACAGTTCCTGTCCCATGAAGGTCTTCAGAGGCAGGTCTTGACCGGAGGCTTAGTTCACTACACTTTTCACTATGGAAACAAAGCAAAGATCTATCAGTCCAACAACAAACTGAATCAACTGTCCAGATGGGGTCCTGGATTTTGTCCACAGCGGGAATATCCAGTCAAGTCTCACTGTATGCTGAGCTATGAACTGCTGCACAAAGCTGAACTGGTCTCCAGACCAAGGGAGACAAACTGAAGACAGAAAGGCTGAAAGAAAAGCTGATGGTCAATCTGTCCAAGGTCACTAACAACAACTGCAGCCTGGCGGAGGTGGCAACCCCACATTTGGTCTGTGATGGTCATCCGAGCGCCTTGGTGTTGTGATCAAAACTGCAGTTGGCTTTGATAATAATCACTCACATAGGCTCATTTTAAGACAGGTGCCAAAACATGACACAGGAGTACTACTGTGGGTTTGCTAGATGATTGCCCTTTTCCAATTGCTCTGAGATGAAAATTGTTTTATTACCTCTAAACCTAATAGGACGATGAATAAGGCTCCCCACCCCTGAGCAAAATATTGAATTTTTAACTTTTCGTTTATACAGGTCACAAAGTCTCATTCAAGAGAAACCTGTACCTGAGACCTGATTTGGATTGAGTTCACTAATGTTTTCTAAAGTAATAATAAATGATTGTCTTTGCCTTGAATGAGCTCATTTGGTGGGTCTGGTTTGATACAAGGGATGAAATTTATTTAATGGTTAACTCTAGGAAAATTACATGAGAGCTTGGGTTATATTTGGCTATTTTTTTTTCAAAACCTGGATTGGGTAACAGTAGGGGAAGATTAAAATTACACCATATTATTTTTATATTTCTGAAACTAATACTCAGACTGGGTCTTAGTAAATTACAGCCGGTAATACTTCGGATTTGAAACAGAAAACTGTTTCAAAAAGGGGGAAGGTGAAGGCTGCTCTTAACAGAAAACAGTTCATACAATGATTAGATCATTACAAAATATACAAAAATAACTTCTTAGGGTTTTATATTTAAATGAACAACAAAAAGCCAGTAGTAAGTCTGAGGCGTTTAAAGGATCATTTAGGATAACCACATTGACATTTGAAAAGTGGAATAAATCAGAAGCCTACAAAACGACATTGCACTTGTAGATATCGGTTTAACAAAAGTATTTTTCTCTTTCTTCGTTGTAATGTGTACTGATTCCAGAAAAGGGGGACGCCCCTAGCATCAAAACACAGACTCCTGAAGTGGATTTGAGCAAAGGTTAAGGAGAAATGTGGTGGTTCGGTATTTTTAAACACAACTGACTTGACTGACTGGACTGGACTCTTAATTAGATTAATTTGGCTAATAAAAGGTTTCATGAACAAAGTATTTTAACCACATGTTTTACTGCTGAGGAACAGGCTCAGTGGTTATGAAGTTTATGAATTTCTTCCTTGCTCCCCTCTCTCGCACAGTCAGGTACCTGGAGGGAAGATTAAATTCCTCTTGTTTCTACAGTGTTATATGTCTGTCAGTTGCTTCCTTGCTTCTCTCTCTCGCACAGACAGGTACCTGGAGGGAAAATTAAATTCCTCTTGTTTCTAGAGTGTTATATGTCAGTTGTTTAAAAACTTTTAAGGTTATATTGTATTTTGATGTTGTCGGCGCATGCGTTTAATGAAGTTCCTTCCACAGGCTCCAGGAGGAAGGAGGCCAGCATAGGAAAGTACTTATTGCAAGGTATTATTGTGTATTGTTGTTGTTATTATGTTTAACTTTGCTTATTATAGGTAGATCCGTTGACTGCAAAGGCTTGAAAGGGTGGAGGACGGAACTAGAGTACACAGGTATCCCTGGAGAAGTCCAGTATGTACCTCATTTCAGTTTCAAATGTATAGATGAATGTAAGAATAGCATTTTATTTCAGTTTTACAAGTACTGTTTTATAACATTACAGTGTAAGAGTACACACTAGCAATAGCAATAAGGACCACCAGGGTGTCCAATAATTAAGAAACAGGTTTTACTCACTAGGAAGTAACCACAGTCAGGTGTTTTCCAGGCCCACAAATGGGTCATGGATCCCACAGATAAAATAATCAAAAGGCCATACAGGGTGTTTAACAATTCGTAAGCTTTGGTGTCCAGCTTTTCTCATCAGGATGGAGAATCTCTTACCGAGGAGACTGACTACGGACCACCACACCGTACTGGGTCCTGCTAAAAAGAGGAACAGGACCCTGAGTTGACAGCATGCAACCGCTGCAGGCAGACGTGTGTCGGTGAGCTCCAGGTATA
>NC_056518.1:3052057-3062959 GCF_014905685.2 Nematolebias whitei
GAATTTATTCCTGAAACAGTGGACAAATACTTAATATTTGAACCTGATTAATTGGTGCTGGATTTTAGCAACTTTTGGAAGTGTTTCATCGGCTCAGGAGAAAGTCCTCTCACAGGTGGAGAAGATGACGACTGATCAAGATAAACCAACATTGAAATCTCTGATGAAAGCTATCCGTGAATCGAAAGAAGAGCTCACTGGACACATAAATCAAAAGATAGATTATATCCAACAATCGCTAATAAAAATAGAACAGTCAATGTCAACGCTGGCTGGACAGGTGCAGGAAATGGAGACCAGAATTGGAGCTAACGAAGACAACCTCTCTGACGCACAAGCACGCATACTCAAAATGGAGACAGAAATAACTTACCTGAAGGAGAAAACGGACAAGTTGGAAAACCAGAGCAGGAGATCAAATGTCAAGATTATAAACATTCCAGAAAGGTCAGAAGGTAACGACATGATTGGTTTCGTGGAACGACTTATCCCGCGACTTCTCGGGGAGGAACACTTCCCAGCCCTGATCACCATCGAGAGGGCGCACCGCCTGGGGAGAGCGTCGGAGCGGACCAGACCTATCCTCGTGAAGTTTCTGAATTCCAGGGACAAAGACAAAGTGCTCCGTTTGGCCAGAAACAAGGGGACGATACAGTTGGATAATGGTCGAGTCTCATTTTATCCAGATTACAGCATCGAGGTGCAACGCAAAATGCTCGCTTTCAACGAGGTGAAGAAAAAACTACGGGAGGAAAATATTGAATACGCCAGTCGCTACCCTGCTAAACTGAGGATCCGACACGGAGGAGGATTTAAACTTTTTTCAGCCCCATCTGAGGTGGAGACCTTCCTGTCCACTGTTCGGGAGGAGGGATAGAACGTTCTCTTTGCAAGATGACAACGCACCAGGTCTGTTAACGGAAAAACAATGTTAAAAAGATAATCCATAATTACTACCTCAAATGTTAAACAAGTGTAATATCGGGCGCTGCTGTGTCTGATAACATCACACATGCATTAAGTAGATTTTATTAGAATTAATACAGTCTCTGAGTGACTTTTCTCTTTTTTTTTTTACTTTCTTTGCTGGAATTCCTCTTTAGAAAAATATTTCTCTGCTGAGGTTACCACAAACGTTTAGAAGCGGAGTTTAACCCACAATTTGTTTTTTGTTTATAGGAGGATTAAATGTGGGTTTTATTTATTTTTTATTTTTTTATTTTTTCTCTCTTGGGGTCTATGGGACACTCTCTCTATGAGGTTCATTCTATGAGTATTGAAATTTGTAAACACTTAGTAAAGGGTCAGAGATCTTTTTTTCTCCAAGTTATGTGCATCTCATGTTGTCACTTAACCAGAATATTTTTTCATAATGCTTAAAATGAATGGGACAGGACTACTAAATTGTATTTCATTGAATGTACGAGGGATTAACAACCCCATCAAAAGGAAAAAAGTTATAACATACTTTAAGAAACAAAGCACAGACATCGCATTTATTCAAGAGACCCATCTCACAGATATAGAACATTTAAAGTTGCGCAGAGATTGGGTTGGTCACGTATTTTATTCTTCTTTTTCATCCAAAGCTAGAGGAGTAGCATTGCTTATCAATAAAAACCTCAGATTTCGGATAAATCATATGGAAAAGGACAGATCTGGTAGATTAATTTTGATAGATTGTGTAATAAATACAAACAGAGTAATACTTGTGTCTTTATATGGCCCAAACTTGGACAGCCCTGAATTTTTTAATGATTTAACCCTAAAACTGGCAGTATTTGAAGCTCCATGTATATTGGGTGGCGATTATAACCTGGTTTTAAATCCTTCAATGGATCGCTCTTCTTCTAAACTTTCTACACTGTCCAGATCTGCGATGGCTCTGACCCGGGCATGAGAGAATTAGGATTGGGGGACGCATGGCGTTTACGTAATCCAACCAGCAAAGATTACTCATTCTATTCCAATGTCCACAACACATATTCAAGAATTGATATGTTTTTGACTTCACACTCACTTCTATCACAAATTAAAACCTGTTCTTACCTAGCAGCTACGATTTCAGACCATAACCCCGTACAAATAAAATTAAAAGTTAACCAACCTACTTCTACTTCTCATGGTTGGAGATTCAGAGAATATCTTCTTAGAGACCCTGAATTTATCACTTTTATGAACACCAAAATTGACATGTATCTGGAAGTAAATTTAAATACCTCATCACATTCAAACATATGGGAAGCACTCAAAGCTTATATGAGGGGGCACATTATTTCATATGTTTCTTATAAAAACAAACAAAAAAGGGAACAGCTTTCTCAATTAGAAAAAGACATAAGAACTCTGGAGATTGAACATTCAAGAACAAAGCACCCTGAATTACTTAGTATCCTAAAACAAAAACGGATTTTATATGACAACCTGTGTACTAGTAAAGCTGAGGCAGCAATGGCTAGGACAAAATATCATTACTACGAGTACGGCAATAAAACAAGCAAACTACTGGCGTGGCAGATAAAAAAGGAGGATAATGAAAAATTTATTCAGAGTATTAAAACAGATGATGGTAGACAATTAGAAAATACAAAAGACATAAATTTGGAATTTAAAAAATATTATCAATCATTATATAAATCTGAGCTTGACAAGGACAGTGTAGATATAAAACAATTTTTAAACCAATTACACTTACCAAAGATTAATACAACAGACAAAGACATACTGGATGGTGAAATAGGTGAGGAAGAGGTTCGCCTTGCTGTTGGATCGTTACAAAATAATAAAGCCCCAGGGCCAGACGGCTTTCCAATTGAATACTTTAAAACCTTTTCAAACAAATTACTTACCCCCCTTACAGACATGATAAAGGAGGCATTCCAAAAAACAGCACTTCCCCAATCTTTAGAACTTGCAACAATAACATTACTTCCCAAACCTGGAAAAGATAAACAAAAGTGTGGTAACTATAGACCCCTCAGCCTTCTCAACTCCGACTATAAGATCTTATCTAAAATAATAGCACTTAGACTGGAGAAAATAATACCAAAAATTATTCATGTAGACCAAACAGGTTTTGTTAAAAACCGGCAGGGAGCGGACAATATCCGGAGGCTATTTCATATTATTGATATTGCTAAAAGAAAGAGGTACCCCCTGGCAATCCTGTCCATGGATGCTGAGAAGGCGTTTGACAGAATTGAACCGGATTTTCTTTTTGAGACCTTAAGCACTATGAATTTTGGTGAAACCTTTATTAGATATGTAAGAACACTCTTTAATGGCCCTAGTTCACAGATCTTGACTAATGGAGTTTTATCGGACGCCTTCTCGCTCTCCCGAGGCTGTAGACAGGGCTGTCCGTGTTCTCCTAGTTTGTTTTCAATTGCCATAGAACCATTAGCAATTGCAATTCGGTCTGACTTATCTATTACAGGTATGAGGGTAGGTGCAGAAGAACATAAACTTGCGCTATATGCAGACGATCTGTTGGTATTTATATCTGATCCATCTAAATCCTTTCCATCTTTACTGGCATGCCTGGGGTTGTACAGTGCGGTTTCTGGCTACAGAATCAATTAGTCCAAGAGTGAAGCGTTTCCACTTAATATGACAGAACAGGAGACACAATTATTACCTGGTTCATTTAAATGGTCTCCGGATGGTTTTTCATACCTTGGCGTTAGTATCAGTTCCTCATTTGATCAGATTTACCAAAGGAATTACACATCGTTAATTAATAAAACTAAAACAGAGCTGGAACGATGGATGGATCTCCCACTATCGTTAATTGGCAGAGTCAACTCCATTAAAATGTCTATATTACCTAAATTTATCTACTTATTTCAATGTGTCCCCTTAAAAGTACCAATGAGATTTTTCAAAGATTTGGATAAAGCAATATCTCTATTTTTATGGCGGAAAAAGGTCCCAAGAGTTAAGCTTCTTACTTTACAGGCTCCTTATGCTAAAGGCGGTTTAAATTTACCAAATTTTAGAATATATTACTTAGCTTCCCAGTTCCGTATTCTATGGATGTGGGCTCACTCAAATTCCAATGATGTGAGGTGGTTCTCGATAGAACAACAAGAATTAAAATCGAGGTCACTAGCAACTATCCCATTTTTTGGTTCAAAAAAGCAACTCTCTACAATTACATCAAATCCTTTAATTTTATCCACCTACAATGCATGGCTTCAGTTACATGTACTCTTAAACCTAAACACACAAATGTTGGTCAACACACCTCTCAAAGGTAACCTTAACATTCCCCAACCTATAGCAGATGGTATTCTACAAACTTGGGTCAGAAAAGGCATTAGAACAATCGGCTATCTTTATACCAATGATGTCTTTGCCAGCTTCAGTCAATTATCTGAACTTTATGACTTAAATAGGCATAATTATTTCAAATATTTACAAATCAGACATTGGATTAAGAGCCAAACATTGGAGATATTTCCAAATAAACCAGAGGAAACATTGTTTGAAACATGTTTATTAGATTCCAAGCGTACCACTACAAAAGGACTTATCTCTTGTGTTTACAAGATTGTTCTCGACTATCTACCAGCTTATGAGAAGTACTCAAAAAAACTGAACTGGGAATCGGACTTAAATTGTAAATATGATGACAAAAGCTGGAGCAGGTTGTTAAATTCATCCCAAACAATACTAATATCAACAAAACACAGGCAAATTCAATTTAATATTATTCATCGCATATATTATACCCCACATAGGCTGAATAAAATGAATGCCAGCATTACTGACAAATGCCAGAGGTGTAAGATATCTGTGGAAGATCTTCTTCATATGCTTTGGAGTTGTGTACACTTGAAAACTTACTGGAACAATGTAATTCTGATAACATCAGCAGTTTGTGGGCTTTCCTTAGACGCTGACCCCAGGCTTTGGATACTAGGAGATGTTATGTCCCTGAAATTATATCCTTGCAAGAAATACTTTGTTTTGTTAGCATCATCTGCAGCAAAAAAGTGTATACTTAAAAACTGGAAATCTGTGGCACCACCAAACCAGAAACATTGGATCAATGAACTGTTGTCATACTGCACTCCTGAAAAAATTCTTCATTCGATACGTGGGACATTGGCTAAGTTCGAACAGATATGGACTCCTTTCCTGGACAAACTAACCAGATTGGATCTGGAAGACTGATTTGATCTTTATTGATCTTTACTGTCTCGTGACATCTCTTTTGGTATTTTTGTTGTATTCATTACTCTTAACTCTGGCCTTTCAAAAATATGTTTAATGTTAATGTAATATTATTACATGTGTTTTACATGGAGAGAGTGGGTGGGGTGGGTGGGTTTTATTTCTGAAGTTTGTCTTTTTTTTTCTTTTTTTTTTTTCCTTATGTGTATGTTTTGTGTATTAAAAAAGAAAAAGTGTAAATTTTGTACACTGGAAGTATAATATGTATGGTTATACATTTTGAATAAATATATCTATATAAAAAAAAAAAAAAAAAAGAGGAACAGGACCCCACCAGGTGGTGGAGAGAACATCACACGCCATCGGTCTCCAGAAGGAGTGACACCTGTTACGACCACAAACAGTGCACCCCTGCAGAGGAGCTGAATCGATCGCTGGACCAGATTGAGGCTGATCTGCTGGAACATCAGGAGTACAGCTCCCCACTACACCTGGAGGAGGTGACAGGACCTTCGTGGGAGCTCACTCTTTGCCCCTTTGCCCTGGTAGAAAAAGGCAGTAGCAAACATTGGAGAAGAAGTCTCCGCTCTGCCTGAGTCGGTCAGTCAGGTGGAACGGGGAAGGAAGGAAGGAAGATTCCCAGCCCTGTCCGTGAAGAACAGAAGACGCGTCAAACTGATTTTAGTTATGTCCCAATGCACACACGTCATTTAGAATGTCTAATCAGACTGATAAAGGTTCGGAGGAATTTGCATGAAGACATCTCCGTGGGCCGAATCCCGCCGAGCACCAAAAGGACCCTTGTGGACGAACAAGGCCTCCCACCGCAAGCTCAAGAACCGAAGACCTGCTAGATAGTCCTGTTTAAAATGAGTGTTTTGTCTTTTCCTGTTTAACATGAGTGTCTTGTCTTTTCTTTCAGTCATTCTGAGGAACAACCAGAGAAGGGTCGTGGATTCAATTGGAAACTCTTAACTTTTCAAAATTTTACTCCATTCAATTGGGCATTTAATCATTCTAAAATCCCACGAGGTATTTTAAAGGTGGTTTAAAAAGAGGTCAATTTTGGTATTAGGGTGGAGTTTTACTTATTTTAGTGTGTTGGGTATTTATCTTTTACTAGGAGTGTTGTAGTGTTTTTTGTATTTTTATAAAGGTTTATTCGTTTGGTATTTTTTACAGGTTGAAGGGTTTTAACCATGGGTCTGGTCCAGGACCCCTGGAGGGTTGCAGTAAGTTTGAGTGGGGTGGCAGTGTTACTCACATCCATCTGTAAACATCCAAAAGGGTGTGATCTCCCATGAATATGGGGAGATCAAAAGAGGGATTGTTGGATTTCATATTTTTATACCTTTTTATATTTCCTATCAAGCATTCAAATGTCATGTTATACAAAGTGTGTGCGTGTCTTTCTTCAAGAGTTGAACTATATTTATAGAAAATGTTTACTTTTCTAATTTTCTTATTATTGCTATTATTAAATATTGCTCCCCATATGTGAAGTAGGTTGACTGCAGGCACGGTTTCAAGAGTTGACACAGTTGTTCGGTGGAAAGTGTGGTCCTACTGCTCAGAGTGGTGTCTGATTTTAATCTTAAACTGACCACCTCTACTGCATCATCAACAGGAATGCACATAAAGAGTGATGTGACATCAAAAGAGACCATTGTTTCATCAGTCTCCATGATGACATCCCTCACCTTATCCACAAAGTCCATGGTGTTCTGTATGTGGTGTTCTGAGCTGCCAACTAAAGGGATGAGTACAGACGCCAGATATTTGGAAACATTGTAAGTGACAGAGTTAATCATGCTAACGATTGGTCTTAAAGGTACACCTTGTTTGTGTATTTTAGGTAAACCATACAGACTAGGTGTGGCCTCCCCTGGGTACAGTCTGTGGTACAGAATACGGTCAATAGCCTTGTCCTGATCCAATTTTTCAGGCAATCTATTAACTTCTTCTTGTAGCCACTTCCTGGATCTCTTTTCAGTGGCTCATAATTGGTTAAGTCACTAAGGAGTGTCATAACTTTCTCATGATAGTCTTTCTGGCAGATGATGGTTCAGCGTTGCTGTGGGCGGCAGTGAGTTTGTGAAGAAATTCAAGCACAAAGATCACAATGAAGGAGCTGGAACAGCTACAGGATGTGTGTTCTGATGCTAAAATTGGAACTTTAAAGCCATCTAAAAAGCATACGCTGATACATTTAATAAGTGTGGAGGTTGAAGATGTTATTGAAAAGGAAGAAGAAAAAAAAAAAGGAAGAAGAGGACGTAGCCCGTACTTTTTTGTTAAAGCTAATAGCTAATAGCTAAAGCTAACTGGGCTTGACAATTCTGCAGCAGTCACTAATAGCAAAAGTTAGCACCAGCCAGGATGTAGAGGCACTGGCCAGCTTACAAAGGCAGTATGCGGCTCTCCAACAAAGTTTCAAAGACTCAACTAAAAAGCATGAAGAGGAAATGGCTAACAACAAAAGTCCCAGGCCAACCACAAGCTAATGCTACACTGACACTGAATGTTGTTACCCCACCACCAGAAGTGACCATTAAGAGAGAATTTATAATAAATGGTCAAATTGGGGAAAGGGGACAGTGAGACAAGTTGTCTTTTTCCAACCTCATTCACCAGATTGACCTGAAAAACATACTGAAGCTGAAATTATTGAGGCTGTGGTCAAAGCAATGAGTCCAGGTCTAAATCTGCGTGATACGTTGGAGATCAAGTCAGACCTTACCCTGTCACAACTGCTCACAATCCTATGGGGGCACTACAAAGCAGACAGTTCAACTTACCTGTACAATCGCCTCATAAACATCACACAGGACAGCAATGAGTCACCGCAGAACTTTCTGTTTAGGTCCATTGAGTTAAAAGAAAAACTCTTAAGCCTGGTATCCACAGGTCTGGTTCTTGTTGTAGCCTGTTGTGTCCGGTTCTGGTGGGACCTCTATTTTTCTGTCTCCACATTGCCTATAGTTCCCGTTTAGTGGGCGGATTGTTCACCTCTAGTGGGTGGATTATTAATATCAACGCACCTTACCAGCTGGTGGCGGTAGTGCTACATTAAGCTCTTTTCTAAGCACCACTAAAATGCATTAGAAGAAGAAGAGCCGGAAAACAACACACAACCAAAATGTATGACCTCGTTGCTTTTTTTTTGCCTGTCCTGGTCGCTGTCCCGCAAGATGGAGAGCAGGGCCGAGGTGTCAGAGATGCTCTGATGGAGTACCTCATGAGCTGTAACTTATCCCATTTCCACCCCTTAATCTTTTTTTACCTCCCCAGCCTTCCTTAGATACAAATGAACGTTAAAGTGTTGATTTAAAAATAAACATGGATTAATAATTATTCTTGTTTTTTTAATGTACAGACATGCCTTATTACCAGGTTCGTGTAAAAATGTCAAAACAAACACTGCTGCTGTGCTTCTATTTATTTATCTTAATTAACAGCTCAAACAGATTTGACCCCACAGGGAAAAGAGACAATTGTAAGGATGTTACTTTTCTGTGGCCCGGTGTGTCTGTTTCCCTCGTGCTCCTCATTAGTTTCCATTGTTGCCACCTGTGTCTCGTCTTCTCCCGGTATTTAAGTCATCCTATTCTGTCTTGTCCTTTGTCGGGTCGTCTTCGTTGGGTACGCTTCTTTGAGTCTCCTGAGTCTCTCCTTGTCTTCCTGGTTCCTCGAGTTCCCCGTGTCTCCTGAGTTCCCCGTGCCTCCCTCCTTGTTTATGTAAGTTTTGCTGCCCCGTCAGCTTGTTTATTTTGTACCTTTCATTTATCATTAAAAACTTATTTTTGTATATCTGCCGAGTTGAGTCCCTGTTCTGCACTCTGGGTTCGCTCCGACCACAAATCCTAACAACAATAAGTGTTAGTTTCCTGTCCCCTACACGCCGAGCACAGCTGCTTAACCTGATTGGGAAAAAAAATCATTACTTGCTTTTTGGATAATGTGGAGACAAAGGCTTTATAGGACATAAGGTCACAGGTTCACCTCATTAACGAAAAGTGGAGACAGGAGAACATTTTACACACCACTGTCAGAAATCTAGCAAAGTTGGTAGGCACAGATGTACTAGATGGTAGGGCTGTAAACCAGACACAGATCCCATTCTCGGGGTGGGTCAAGGTGATCTTCAGGCTGCCTACAGATAGCTCCCAACCAGCAGAGTTCCTTGTCCCGGTGTTATTAGCAAATGAAGATGGGGTGGAAGATCAGCCTATTATTGGGTTCAATGTGATTGAGCATGTCCTTAAGATGGGCACTGAACCTCTTTATGACATTAGTGAAGCAGCCACTTGACTGGCAGTCAAGTTATGCAGAGCAGGGATGATGGGCTGGGGGAAGGCTGTGTTACAGCAGGCCGTGAGAAATTGTCAAGATGGCGCCAGTTACAGCCAGCCACCTGCCACATATGCTCTGCTTGTTTTTTGCTGTTTGTTTGCTTTTTGGTATTTTTTGCTTTGATGTCTCTGCTCTGCTCATTTATGACCGCACAACTCTTCTCAGCCTCTGACATATTCAGTTGCCAGTATCTGGTTTTAGTAATTATTCAACAAGACTACCTCCTCACCTGTCAAACATACCGGACTATCTGCGCCTTTCAACCTTGGAGACGCTCAAGGAGACGCGAAAAGCGAGGAGGAATTTTGGTGAGCATTAAAGGATATCTGAACTTATCTGGCAACAATTCTGGTTTCTCCCAATATCATACAAGCAACTATTTGTATGAATGGAGACATGGCTGGATTAAATTTGTGACTCCATCCCTTCATTTGGAGCGTGAGTCTTCTTACTGGCGACAGGAAAGGATTTCCAAATGTGGCACAATAAACTTCAAAAATCTTGGCCAGCTGGCCTGCGCACCTGCTGTGAACAGCAAGGATCAGACTCTCCAGGTAGCCTTGCTGAATGTGAGGTCCCTAACCAATAAGACTTTTATTCTGAATGACTTTTTTTACCTCTAAAAATCTGGATTTTATGTTTTTGACAGAAACTTGGCTTCCTGATCGTGAGTCAGCTCTATTTTCTGAACTTCTCCCTCCTGACTGCGCTTTCTTCAGCTCTCCTCGGACCACAGGTAAAGGAGGTGGATTAGTCTCTGTTTTTAAATCCATTTTTAACTGTCGGCTGATCCCCACTCATTCATACCAGAGTTTTGAGCTTCAGATGGTGGAGATGAACTTCTCTCCTCTTTTACTCTGCTCAACAATCTACCAGCCACCTAAACACAGCATGGATTTTATTAAAGATTTCACTGATTTTATGACCGGACTTATGCTACGATATGATCGTCTTTTAATAATTAGTGATTTTAACATACACGTCTGCTGTGAGGCTGGACCTCTGGTCCAAGATATTCTGAACATTATTGACTCTTTTAATCTCACGCAGTCCATCACAGGTGCAATTCATGAAAAAGGACACACACTGGATCTTATGGGATAAATGTGTCAATTGTGGAAATCTGTAGAGCTCTTTTATATGATCATCTACCGGTTCTGTTCACTGCGGTGGTCTCTGGCAGAAAGGAATGCGCTGGACCATCTGTGCTTTCTGCACGCACAATTAATTCAAAGACTGCGCTGTGCTTCTCCACTGGCTTTAATGACTCTGTCTCCTGCAACCCTCAGTTTTGCTCTGTGTCCAACGTGGACGAGCTTACTGATGTAGTGAACTAAGCCTGAGGTCAAATCCTGACCTTAAGGACCTTAT
>NC_056518.1:3063059-3069312 GCF_014905685.2 Nematolebias whitei
GATCCGGTCAGGGAGAGGTATATAGGAGGTGTGACAGGCAAGGGAACTCTGAAGTCTGCTGTGGACTAACGCGTGAGTGCCCAGCTGTTGATGTGATTCCTGTTTACCCGGGTCGAAGGCTTCCCGACCACGTGTCACGGTGAGAGGCTCTCATATCAGTTTGTGTGTGTAAAGAGTGTTCAAGTGTACATGTTTGCTTGGCTGTTTTCTGTGGCAGATTAATAAATGACACTATTATTCTAGCAGGACAGTCTACTTGTGTTTCATTTTTCCTCTTGTCTGAATATCCGGTGCCGACCGTTCACGACCCCTGTTAAACTAATTTCATAATACATTTTTGGCGACGAGGATGGGATATTATTAAAATAAATAAATAATTCTGAACGGCTGCACCATGTTCAAACGAAAGGAAAAAAAAGTGTTAAGTTGATGCGAGTGCATCTGGACAAAGAGTCCGCAGAGGTTGTGCTGGGTTGGGAGAGTTATCCAACTTTGGCTTTGTGTTTAAGAGGTGGAGGGGGACGCCCCGAGCCTTTGTGTGAGAGTTTAAAAACAGAAAAAAGTTGATTCAGACGCCTGAGGAGGCGTGAGCTGAACGGAGGAAAAGTTGATCCAGACGCCTGAGGAGACGTGAGGGGAACAGAGAAAAAGTTGTACCGGGATGGGAAGAAGTCCCATCCCAGTTGTTTTTGAAGAGGTGGGAAGAAGCCCATCTTAGTTGTTAGAACAATTTTTCTGAAAGCAGATAGTCCGGGTGATGTTTTGACCACTTTGCAGGCAATAGAGATCAGAAAAAATGGCACCAGTGACAGGACTTCAGCGTCATATGAGGATGTGTGCGGTAGCCTGGGGAAAAAACTGCATGAGAAAAGTCAGAATATGCAATTACAGGCTCAACGGAGCAAACAAGAATGTGAGGACAGCCTGCTTGTTGAATGGACGGCACATTCAGTCACTCGCTCAGTTTGGGAGAATGAGCAGGGTAGTTGAGGGGGCGGTGGAGCAGGTGTCCAGGTTGAAGCGAGGAAAATTCAAGAGAAAGAAAGCGCTTAAAAGGGAAAAAATGAGGAAGAAAGAGCGTGATGTTTCGCCGGAGCGAGTCGGAGCTTATGTTGCAAGGTTGGATGACGGATGGGATCCGTCGAGTTGGGACGGTGGCATCTCGGGAGACAAGGAGGTTGTTTACTTGTCTAAAATATCACAACCCACAGATGCTCGAGTATCTAGGCTGTTGGATAAAGGTGGAGGTCAGGTAATGAATTCAGCGCATCGAGTCAGAGCTTTGCAAGACTCGAGACCGTTGTTTGAAGTTTGTGTAGAAACAGCCCGACAGATAGCATCGGATTGGTCTGATTTACAGGGTCATTGGGTGACCCTAGGGGAGTGCGAGCAGAGATTGGTTCGGCTATGTGTAGAGAATGCACTCGCTGTGCGTTGGGTTGTAGATTATCATCTACATGTTTTTTCAAGGACTGATGTTCAAAGCAGAATGTTGGAACTCGGAGATTGGAACACAGAGCTGAAAACCGTGAAAAAAAACATTTAGTCAATCCATGGGTCGTGGGCCGAGAAAGGACGGCCGGAAAAACATGTAGGAACCTACTCGTTCTGCTTTCTGGAGGGTATTAATACAGGCAGGAGTGCCTGCAGCTGAGATGGATGATGTGTCAGCAGAAGAGCTGAGGGCTGGAAGCCATTATTTGGATTAAAGGGGCATCGTATGTTGTTTGGATGTGTTAAGCTGGTTGCTTTGAAGAAAGTGCATCGTATGTTGTTTGGATGTGTTAAGCTGGTTGCTTTGAAGGAAGTGTAACATATGTTGTTTATAAATGGATCATCTGCAGCTATAGTTTTGACAGCATCTAAAAACAACTCGAAGTATCCAAAAATATCTGAGATAGAAAGAATTTCACCATCTTGTTTTGCAAATGTTTCACATTTAAAGTGAAAGTTCAGCTCTTTTCAAGAGGGGTTCTGTAAAAAAAGTTAACATCTCAGTTTGAAAAAACTGATGAGCTAAATATTCTGAGTGGGGCCAAGACTAGAAGAAGGATTTCTTTTTAATAAATAAAAGTTAATTGTTGACACTTTTTGCATGAAGTGGTTATGTATGAAGAATTGTTTGATTAGTTGTAGAACAAGACGAATGACATTAAACTGCAATACAACAATGTGAAGCATGTCAACATTAGAAAAGAGGGTCACAATAGTAAATGCAGGGACAAATATAAGAAAGGGACCATATCAGATCTGGCAGACGGATTTCATTGGCCCTTTGCCATGTCACAGGGGTGTAGATATGTATGTACGGCTGTAGATACATATTCAGGTGTGTTGGTGACTCATCCTTGTAAATATGCAAATCAGACATCTACTTTAAAATGTCTTAGTATGATGAAATAATTTTATGAGGGTCCCCTTCAGATACAAACAGATAATGGGACCCATTTTACTGGAAAACAGGTGAAAGACTGGTCAGCTGAAAAACATGTTGAATGGATTTATCATATTTCCTTATCACCCACAAGCTGCTGGGCTGATTAAGAGAATGAATGAACTGTTAAAAAAAATGCTGAGAAAATGAAAAACATGATTTGACAAACTGGAAAGTAAATTTGTTGCAGGCTGTGTTTCAATTGAGTAACAGACCCATTGTACCAGGCACCACTCCTTTAAATTGAATGATACTCCAGAGCTGCCTGTCAGAGAAAAAAAGAACCAATTAGAAAATTGACGACAGAGCAGAGCAACTCCTGGATCTGCTGGACTAGTTCTGAGGACTCTAGAGCCAGTGATATTGATTTCAGGTCAAATTCAAGTTATAAAATTGGTCTGGGTCTGCAATATCCCAGAGGCAGGAGAAGAAAAATGGGTAAATGTACCAATTCATAAGTATTATTAAAGAGAAAAACTAATTCTTCTCTCTTTTTGTTGAAAGCAGTTTTCTTGTTTCCACAGCTTGATTTTTCCTTGGTCTTTGCTAAATGAACACCCGGGACCGTCCAGAGGACAACATGAGAAGCTGGTGACAGGCGCCCGTCAGAAGGGAGTGCAGGCTATTTGGGCATCACGTGCCTTGTCGCTGATGGACAACGCCTCATCAGCAACACCAGGACGTGTCTTGGAGGAGGATCAGGTGTTCACGTTTGGTTGAAAAGATGCAAGCAAGATCTGAGTGCAAAGTAACTTCACATGTTTGAAACACAAAAAGTTGCCTGATAGGGCACAACAGTTGTGCCCTATGTCAAGTGTCGGGCATGCTACAGCAGGGAAACCATCCCAGTGGTACCTAAAGGATGTCAGATTAGAATTGTGTGGAAACCCCACTGTGTAACATTGTATAAGAACGGTACATGCTAAACCAGATGAAAGAAAAAAAAGAGAACAAAGTTTGATTTTACTGCCAATTAAGGAGAAGGAGGAGACGTGCTTCATTGGCAGTTACCCAAGTTGGAGTCTGGATACCATCAGTTGTCATGACTCAAGAAGAAACGGTCAAAATACTGATAAAATAAATAAACTGGCAGCTGAAGATGTGGGGGAGCACAGAAGAAGTGCTCTCCAACATAATTGAAGCTTTGAACTTGTTTTCCTGTGTACCTTGCAATTTTTCCATGCACAGCTGCAGAAGGAGCGCTGCCAGAGGGTGGTGACCACATCCAATCACCACGAGTGGAGGAAGCTGTGAAACATTTCTAGTACATATTGGGTAGTTGTAAAACCTGAATTGACAAAATGCAATGATAACATGTGTGAGGGGCATTGGGTTCAATACTATGTTAATAAGGCAACCACAGTTATGCAAATATCACATTTTGCCTTTAATAACTGTACAAGGACACTGTTTTTAAAAAAAAAAAAATACAGGGTGAGTGGTTTGAGCCACAGACAAATCTCACATATGACATGCAATTATGTGAGACAGCTGATAAAGGAGTGATATGTATGCTGAAATTAGGTCATGTTAACCCATGTTTAACCAGAGACAAGGTATTGTGTGATTGGACTCATGAACTAGGCTAGAGAACTAGTTTGATAGCAACAATAAAAAGTCATCCTCAATTACCTGAGGTGCCTTTCTCTGGATGTGTGTATGGTGTACATCTGTGGACTTGGAACAACCAGACTTATCAATTAACTAATTATAGTTCCACCACTCGACTAACAGAGGTACAATGGCACGTACCCTGGCGAGTCTCCCTAGACCGTTTCAAAATGCGCATTGAAATGGGTCTACAGAGCTGAAACGAATGATTGAATCTCATAAGTCTAAACGTGTCTGATTTAACAGTGTCCACCTGTATGGCTCAAAGAAAGGTTTTTACATGTGGCTAAAACTAATAGTGTAGGCGTCGGCTCACCATTGGTGGGATATATTCGCAGGAATATTATCTACGGCGCAAAATATATGCAGTATCTCTTTTGCTTGTTTAGTGAAAAGAAGAATAACTAGTTTGATCTATGTATCTCTGTATTAACTTTGTGTATTTTGGGAACTTGTTTTTATATTAGGAGGGTTTAAAAAAAGAATTAATCAGGAAATTTATAATACAGCTTGGTACATGGTTTGGTAGGGAAAAAACTATAATCTGAACACCTACCAGGTGTTTTGATTTACAATGATCGTGTCAGTGGGAATGTAATAAATCAAGCGTTCCAGGGGTTTGAAACTCGTCTGGATTTTCTTAACTGTGTGTGAGTTTATTTAGGATAAAGTAATGAGGTTATTCCCAGAACAATTTCAATTTCAGGAGAGTGATTTTCAAAATTAAAGAGTTGTATTATGTTTTACATGCCATAAAGGCAAAGGGTGGAATGATATAAAAATATATTAAGTTGCCTTTATGCCTATTGTAGTATGACATATCCTGAGATGTATTCATACTGTTAAAACGGGTTCTTTCATTTTTCTGGACTGAATGATGTCGTGCATTGAATTTAAATAAAATGTGGACGTGAGACGTTATTTATCTTTGACCCATCAAAATGAATGTAGTCATTTATTTACAGAATCAAAGTTTAACATCAAACGTTTACATTAATTTGGCAGAATATGAAAATAACAACATAATCAATCAGCTTTACAACCAGGAAAACCATACGGCCATGATTTTCCGTTGCTTCACCACAGACATTTCTGAAGACATCTGGATTAATTTGCTAGCAGATAGGAGAGTTTAAAGATGGGAAAATTGAGGTTTATCTACAGAGAGATGTGTGAGGGAATTTGTCTGTTTTAACCAGAACCGACACGCTCCTTCTTTTCCAGCTTGGGCCAACGGTACGCTTAGTTGAGATCGACTCTTTTACCTTGCAGATGATAGCTTCAACGTCGGTGTAGAGCTCTCCTTTCAACTCTTTCAGCGTCTCCGTGAGAACAGCTCGAACCTCGAGAGTCGTGTGAGGTTATCCAAACAGAAGTTATAATTCCCAAAATCGTCTCTGGATCAGCTTGATTCTAATTCAGCAGCATCCTGAATTCCAGCGTTCTGCATTCTGGAACTCCCAAACTCTCTGCATTCTGAATTCCAAAAACTCTCTGCATTCTGAATTCCAAAAAAACTCTGCATTCTGAATTCCAAAAACTCTGCTTGAACTAGGAAGTGCCAACATTTTAAAGAGCTCTACTTCCGGTTCATTTGAGAGCTTTTTGATTGGTCGATGGACCAAAGCAGAGGTGTGGTTTGTGATGTAAGGTGTTATTAAAAGTCAAGGAAAAGATTCAGATTGTTTAAGAACAGACAGAAAGATATCATGGAGTATTCAGACTTCGTGGAGCCACCTCTCCTTGTATCTCGCTGTAAAAGTTAAACATGACATTTCTTTTCAGTAAACTTTCAGTTGACCGAAACTTGAACTTCGACACACTTACAACTTTGCTCATTGAAGACAGAAAATCAAGAAATGCATATTAACCTGATTTCTTCTTTGAATGAGGAATAAAAATCATTGTTACTGTTTTAAGTAAATAAAAATGAGTAGTTCACTTCAACATGTAAACATTGTTTGAACTAACACAATTTGATTATCAAAACATTTGTAAAATAGTAATGATCATAGAGAATTGTCTTTTTCCACTTGATTAATTCAAGAAAGAAAGTCTCAGGATGGGTCAACCTGTATTTCTGGATGCAAATCAATGAAATGACAGTTTCTGACCATATGATCCTAAGGTCAAGATTTGACATCAGGTCAAGTTCACTACACTATTCAAACATATATTTTGTCAAAATTAAAGAGTTGTATTATGTTT
>NC_056518.1:3069412-3070512 GCF_014905685.2 Nematolebias whitei
TGTAGTATGACAATATATGAGATATATATGCATACAATATTCACGAGTTCCTCATCTTTCTGACTGTGTAATGTCGTGCATTGAATTTAACAGAAATGTACCGAGAGACGTTATTTATCTTTGACCCATCAAAATGAATGCGGTCATTTATTTTCAGAATCAAAGTTTAACATCAAACATTTACATTAATTTGGCAAAATATGAAAATAATAACAGACAAGTTTCACAGAAAATGGACATCGATCACTCGGCGGTGAACGAGGACTTTGCTTCAGATATTTCTAAAATATCTGTACTGATTTTATGAGAAAGAGGAGAGTTTTAAGATGAAATGGAGTTATCTTACAGAGAGATATGTGAGGGAATTAATCTGTTTGACCAGAACGTGCACGCTTCATCAGATCTCAGCTTGCCTCCGGTACACTTTAGTCGAAGAGGAGACGGTTACCTGGTTGACGTAAATCAGCTCGATAGAGAATCCTCCAGACTTTTCAGCGTCTCCGTTGAGAGCAGCTGAAATCCTTAGATAGTCGTGTGTGGTTTGTTCAAACAGAAGTTATAATCCCAAAACGTCTCTGGATCATCCTGAACGCGTTTGCACCCAAGAACTCTGAACTCCTTTCATTCTTCAGAACTTCTCAGACTCTAACAGAATCTTTCAACTCCAGCAACTCTGGAGTTCTTCATCTCCTCAGGCTCTGGAATTCTCTGGATATCTCCTGAATTCTTCTGAATTCTCCTGAATTCTTCTGAATTCTCCTGAATTCCAACATGAACTGGGAAGTTGCCACATTTTAAATGGGTCGACTTCCGGTTCATTTGAGAGCTTTTGATTGGTCGATGGACCAGGAATAGAGGTGTGGTTTATGATGTAAGATGTTATTAAAAGTCAAGGATTGTTTAGTAACAAACAGAAAGATTATTGTAGGACTTCAGACTTCGTGGAGTCTCACACTCATAATCTTCAGCAAAAGTTTAAACATGACATCTTTCTCGGTAAACATTTTAGTTGACCGAAAACCGACCTTTCACATACTTACAAAACTTGGCTCATTTCAGACAGAAAATCAAGAAATGCATATTAACCTGATTTCTTCTTT
>NC_056518.1:3070612-3072890 GCF_014905685.2 Nematolebias whitei
TTAGGAGTGCTTTTGACCGTAGAAGCTTTGGCCCGCTTTGCGGTCACAGCGCTCCTTACTGGAAGGACATGTTTTTATGAGCCATTGCTCTGTTGCACAGACTGCTTTGATGATGGAAAACATGTTTTAATTAGATCTGTCCTCCTGACAACCATCAAACTTGTTTTTCACTGCTCTCACGCGATCCGGTCAGGGAGAGGTATATAGGAGGTGTGACAGGCAAGGGAACCCCAAAGTCTGCTGTGGACTAACGCGTGAGTGCCCAGCTGTTGATGTGATTCCTGTTTACCCGGGTCGAAGGCTTCCTGACCACGTGTCACGGTGAGAGGCTCTCATATCAGTTTGTGTGTGTAAAGAGTGTTCAAGTGTACATGTTTGCTTGGCTGTTTTCTGTGGCAGATTAATAAATGACACTATTATTCTAGCAGGACAGTCTACTTGTGTTTCATTTTTCCTCTTGTCTGAATATCCGGTGCCGATCGTTCACGACCCCTGTTAAACTAATTTCATAATACAGTTGTTTTTAATCAACTTGAGGTTTTTAACTGCCAACAGCATTGGTGAAAAATTCCAATCAGGTTTTAAATCAGGCCATAACACAGAGACAGCCCTTTTAAGAGTTTTTAATGACCTTCTTTTAACTGTTGATGCAGGAAGCTCTGCTGTTTTAGTGCTTTTAGACCTTTCTGCTGCCTTTGATACTGTGGACCACAACATCTTGTTGTCACGACTGGAGCAGGTGGTTGGTATCAAAGGCACAGTTTAATCCTGGTTTAGATCCTACCTGACTGACAGGAGTTTTTCTGTTCATTTAGGAGAATGTTCTTCATCTCCAGCTCCTCTGATCTATGGGGTCCCTCAAGGGTCTATTTGATGCCCACGGCTTTTTAATCTGTCCATGTTGCCTTTGGGGTCCATTTTTAGAAAACACAATTCCCTTTTCATTGCTTTGCTGATGATACTCAATTATATCTTCCGATTGAGTCAGACAGGGTCAATCCACTGGATCCACTCTTGAACGGTCTAAATGACATTAAAGTCTGGTTAAAACTAAATTTTCTGAATTTAAATCAAAATAAAACAGAAGTCATCAGCGTGGGTAAATGTAACACCCTTGACATTCTTGACCCTTGACACACTGTGTTGGTCATGTTGCAGTTGTTGTTGTTATCCATTACTGTTTTTGTCGGTTTCTACGTTTTTGGTGTCCTGTTATGTAATCTGTTGCTATGTGCTTGTTCTGTTTGTCCCTGTACAACACTTTGGTGTGCTTTGTCACTGTTTAAAGTGCTATATAAATAAATTGGTACGGTATGGTATGGTATTCTTGGCCCCTTGGCTTCATACATCCACTCCAATGTCAGGAATCTGGGAGTTATTTTTGATAGTGCTTTTAAATTAGACAAACAGATAAATACAGTTGTGAAATCCAGTTTCTTCACTTCACTTCCGGTGAGCTAATGGACGGCAGCTCCCTCCGGCTTCTCTGCAGTCTTTTATCTTCAAACTGACCCATTTTTTCGAACCAGAATAAAGTTGATCCCCCTTCCAACCAAATTTGGTGTTCAGTGACTCAGAGATCTGGACGGGACCGTCCAAAAATATATTTTGGTCCAGGACCGGCCGCTCCCACCCCACCGGTCACTCTGAGCGCACCCTGCCGGCCAGGTGACCCCTCAAGCTGGGGAGTCATCGCACGAAGGTCCGGTGTTTTTTCTCTCTCTCTCTGGACCTCAACAAACTCTCATCTGGACCTTTGTGGTTCTACCTGGTTCTGACAAAAATCGCCGGGTGATATTTCGCTGGTTTTCTGCTGGACTGGCCCTCGTGGTGTCTTCATAAGTGTGGGGGAAGTGTACCTGTGACCCTCGAACTGGATCAGAACCGAACCGAGGTGGCTGTGGGGGGACTTCGACTTCATCTACAACAGAGCCGATCTCAGCTTCAGTGAGCAGCCCATTACTTTTAACGAAGGACTGTCCACCTCTGTGGAATCGCTGTTTTCGTCTGGAGGAGACGCTCTGGTGTTTTGAAGTGCTGCCGGACCGGGCCGCCGGACCGGAGCAGAACCGGGCCAGGGACATCTTCAGCCTCTTGGTCTGTTGTGCTGTGGAGTGCCGGAGCCGGACTGGAGTAGAACTAGACCAGACCAGTGTCGACTTCAGCCTCTCTGGTCAGTCTCGTTTTTCACTGGGGGTGCCTCTTGTGCTGTCGGGTGCGGAGGGGACATGTGTAGTATGACAATATATGAGATATATATGCATACAATATTCACGAG
>NC_056518.1:3072990-3075181 GCF_014905685.2 Nematolebias whitei
TTTATTTTCTAAACATAACGTCCCAGTGGCTTTTAAACCCCAAAATACATTACGACAAAGACTGGTTCATCCCAAAGATCCAGTCCTCCGGCACAAACAGAGTAATGTTGTGTATGCTGTTCAGTGTCAGGAGGGCTGTGATCAGTCTTACATCGGGGAAACTAAACAGCCACTGGCCAAAAGGATGGCCCAGCACAGAAGATCAACATCATCAGGCCAGGATTCTGCGGTCTACACTCATCTCCAGGCCAGCGGTCACTCTTTCAAGGATGAAGATGTTCACATCCTGGACAGAGAGGAACGATGGTTTGAGAGAGGAGTAAAGGAGGCCATCTTTGTGAAAAGAAATCGTCCATCATTAAACAGGGGTGGAGGCCTCCAGGTTCAACTGTCCCCCTCTTACAATGCTGTGATTGCTAGTATCACTCAGCCCTCTGTGAGTAGTAAACAGCCATCAGTGTGCTAATGACCCATTTTTAGGCTGATGGTCCTTCTTGAGCATGTGAGCAGCTGGTTTTGGTTGTCAACAGCAAACTGGTTGATCCACTCTGAGAAGGTGCTATTTAAAAGACTGAGCTGAAAACAGCACCTCAGACTGAGGAAGTCTCTTGGATGGGAGACGAAACTTTTCTAGATTTTTTTGCTTTGTTTTGTTTTTTTGAATGTCCAGAGGACCAGATTGAACATTTTTGGATGTTCACAAAAATGTTTCAGATCCCTTTTTTGAATTAATCTGGGCTTAGAAGGTGGAAGTTTAATATCTCTCAAAGCCGCTGTCACACAATGATCACTCAAGATATTGGCAAATACACCTGTACCAGGGAATTTGTGAGGTATATTAGTTAGAAATAGGTCTAAGATGGAGGATTTTTCAGGACAGTTTTTGTTTAATCTAGTGGGAGAGTTAATCAGTTGGGTAAGATTGAGAGACAGGCAACATTCCTTGAATTTATCACAGAAGGGGTTCGACTTACACCAATCAATGTTGAGGTCTCCAGCCAAAAGGATCTCTTTGAATTTTAAATTACCAAGAAATTCCATCAGGGAGGACAGAGCCTCAGGTGTTGCTGAGGGTGGGTGGTAACAGCAGACTACAGATAAAATCTGGCCTCCATTCAAGGTGATGTTTACAGCTAAGGCTTCAAACTGGTTTGGAATTGTTTTAGAAGACACAGGACTAGCAACCAAAGAATCTCTGATGTAAACAGCGGCTCCACCCCCACCCACCCCCCCTTTTTTTTTGATGAGCACAGCGGTAAATGTTAAATCCATTGATTGCCAGGTCATTATTGAGTACAGATTTGTTGAGCCAGGATTCAGAGATGAAGATAACATCTGCCCCAGAAGAACTGACCAGAATTTTCAAGGCATCAAGTTTTCTCAGAAGCCTACGAGTGTTTACATGCAGAAAATGAAGCCCAGACACGTTCTTAAAGTCATTTGGTGTCATATAAATAGTGGGGGGTCCAGGGTTGGGTTGAATCCCTGACAGCAGTAACAACATTATTATCAGACATTTTCTTGAGTTTTTTGTGACTGATGTGTAATTACAGGAGTTAACAGTGTGACAATTAGCCCCCATAATCGAACCATGAGAAACATTAATGAAGACGTGATCATTCAGAACCCAAAAACAGTGAAAGTTGTAGTGATGGGCAGATTCAGGTGTATTAACAAGATTCAGACACTCCAGATAATCTGAGAGCTGAAAATAGTGACAATAATATGAATGATGCAGAAAAGTTTCAGACCTTAAAACGTCACAGTTCAAATGGGCAAACAAACCCGACGAGGGGGCCCAACTGCAGTTTGAATTGGGCTGAGGGGGGCTCCAGCCCCCAGTGAAGATGGATGGATGGATGGATGCTCCCATGGGAAACAGAAGCTGGGTCCAGAATCAACAGGCCGAAACAGAAACAGATAATGTGTAGCAAATAGCAGAGCGAGCTGCCAGAAAATCCTCCTGAAATGAAAGGCATGGTCCTAGCTCGTTTCAGGTCAACAGGGGCCAACAGCATGATCCGGAATAAAATTAATTATTATCCAGGTGAGTTTGGATGGAGACCTGTAGCAACTCCGAAGTAAACTCTGACCTTCTCTCGAGCACCACGCAGCCCCGCTCCTTCACGCTACTTCTCTGCATATGTAGTGAACCTGGTCTGACCCTGATCTGACCCTGATGACCTCAAAT
>NC_056518.1:3075281-3082157 GCF_014905685.2 Nematolebias whitei
CTAGAGCAATGTGGATATCCTAACTGGGCCTTCCTGAAAGCAGAGAAAAAACCCAAATAGGACTCCAGTCAGCCAACAGATGAAAAGGAGGAACCCAGACCCAGACCAGTGGTCATTCCATATGTTGAGGGAGTATCAGAGAAACTGAGACGTTTATTTTCTAAACATATCGTTCCAGTGGCTTTTAAACCCCAAAATACATTACGGCAAAGACTGGTTCATCCCAAAAATCCAGTCCTCCGGCACAAACAGAGTAATATTGTGTTTGTTGTTGTTGGATTTGATATCTTTTATATCTTTTTAATATCTTTTGACAAGCCTTGACGTTTCTCTGATGATGTGAAATGATGCATTTTCTACAAAGTGTGTGCGTGTCTTAATTCAAGGGTTTGAACTATATTTACAGGCCTGCATTAATTCTAAAGTGTTTACTATGTTTTATATATAATCTCACAAGTGCTAAGGATAATCATACAAATTCACATTTGATATAATTCTGAGGGAAACAGAGACAGGTAAGACAATTGTTTGTGCAGCAGGAAACGATCCTTCTTTGTTCTCTGAGCAGAGCAGCTGAGAGTTGAGGGCCCAGCAATGTGACACACTGCTCACACATTGATTAACATAAATAACGCTAAATCACAACATTCATATACTTTATACTTAACACAGGTTGAGTAATTAGTCTTTATGCTCTCACATTAATAATAGTTCAGACACCCAGGAATCGTGTTTTAAAGCTTTATACAGACGAGAGCAAAACTGCAAGCTGGAGAGTAAGTGTTCCTGTGTTCCAAAACAAAGCTCGTAAATTAACCCTTATCTGTAGAAGAATGAGCAGAAGGCTGTCTGCGGCCTTCGGAGTAACCATGGAGATAGGATCTGCTCCTGAGTGGCTGAACATGGTGTCACTCGGACCATCAAAAGGTTTTGACACCCAATCACAAGTCTGTCCGAACCCGAAAGGGCGGGACATGAGAAACCTATAAATCTCGCTCATACACAGAGTTTGGTTGAACAAACATCAGGCTGATTGACCAGGTAAGTTTCGCTATGACTTTGTTCCTCAGACTGCATTCTGATTACATGTAATATCTGCATACTTTAACTTTGTCTCAATTAAATCTTTAATACTAAGGTGAAGTGCTCCTGAAATTCTGTGCTCGGGTCATTTGAACACCCCAAACTCTTCACTGTTCAGTGTCAGGAGGGCTGTGATCAGTCTTACATCAAGGAAACTAAACAGCCACTGGCCAAAAGGATGGCCCAGCACAGAAGGTCAACATCATCAGGTCAGGATTCTGCGGTCTACACTCATCTCCAGGCCAGTGGTCACTCTTTCAGGGATGAAGATGTTCACATCCTGGACAGAGAGGAACGATGGTTTGAGAGAGGAGTAAAGGAGGCCATCTTTGTGAAAAGAAATCGTCCATCATTAAACAGGGGTGGAGGCCTGCGGGTTCAACTGTCCCCCTCTTACAATGCTGTTATTGCTAGTATCACTCAACCCCCTGTGAATAGTAAACAGCCATCAGTGTGCTAATGATCCATTGTTAAGCTGATGGTCCTTCTTGACCATGTGAGTAGCTGGTTTTGGTTGTCAGCAGCAAACTGGTTGATCCACTCTGAGAAGGTGCTATTTAAGAGACTGAGCTGAAAACAGCACCTCAGACTGAGGAAGTCTCTCGGATGAGAGACGAAACGTTTCTATATTTTTTTGCTTTGTTTTGTTTTTTGTTTTTTTTGAATGTCCAGAGGACCAGATTGAACTTTTTTGGATTTTTCTACCTGGATTATTGAGCATGCATCAGGATATTTTTGTGAACAGTCATTCCTCTGGGATCTGTCTCACTTTGACTGGCATCGTATTCTGTTAACTGATGACGTGAACTCTGCTTGGAACTATTTTCATAATAGTTTCATTTATTTTGTGAACAAACATGCTCCTTTTCGTCAGTTCAGAATAAAGGGACGAGACAGCCCCTGGTTTACTCCAGAGCTAGCTGACCTCCTGCACAGGAGAGATCATCTTTGGGACACAGCGAGAAAATCTGACTCAGACACTGATTGGTTGAGTTTTCGACAGATGAGGAATAAATGCACAACTGCTGTCAAAGCAGCAAAACACAACTATTTATTATCTCAGACCTCCAAAAATCTAAATGACCCTAACAGATTCTGGGAAACCATCAAATCTCTCTCAGGTACCCCACAATCATCTGACCTCCCATCACAACTTCACGTTAACTCTGTTCCTGTGTCAAATAAGCACGAGATCCTGAACTGTTTCAACAAACATTTTGTTGCTTCTAGTTCATTATTTGACACAGTTACTAACAGAAAATCAGCCACTTCACTTAATAACCAAACTTCTACAAATCAAATCCCTCCTACAAGTCAATCCTCAGTTAATCACACCTTCTCTTTTTCTCCATTCGCAGTCAGTGAGGTCAATAAACTGTTAAAAGATCTTGATCCTAAAAAATCTGCAGGTCCAGATGAACTTCCACCTTATTTCTTAAGGCTGGCTGCTCATATCATCACAGTCCCTGTGACCCACATCTTAATCTCTCCATAAGACAAAACTCCATTCCAGATGCTTGGAAAACAGCCTTTGCTCTTCCTTTGCTGAAGGGAGGAGACCCCCCCTCACTGAACAACTATCGACCAATCTCTAAACTCTGTATTTTAGCCAAGGTTCTAGAAAAACTGATAAACTCTCAAATCAAAAATTACCTGGACTCATTTAACATCTTACCTCCACATCAATCTGGTTTCAGGAAACAACACAGCACAACCACTGCTTCACTGAAGGTTCTTAATTACATTGTTGAAGCACTGGATGCTAAGGATTATTGTGCTGCACTTTTCTTAGACCTGTTTAAAGATTCTGACACTGTGGATCATAACATCTTGTGTCATAAACTCTCAGAAATTGGTTTCTCAGAACACACCATTGGTTGGTTCTCTAACTATCTCTCAGATCGGAGGCAATGTGTTCAACATAATGACACTTCCTCCAGTTATTTAACAGTCAACAATGGTGTACCACAAGGCTCAGTCTTAGGACACACCCTCTTTACAATCTACATACATAATGTAGGTAACAACATCCCTAATGCATCCATACATTTCTATCTGTTGACACAGTTTTTTATTGTCGAGCTAAAACTGTTGCTAAGGCTTTCCAGTTTTTGAAATCTGCATTCAACTGCATCCAAACATTCCGGTCTACCAACCAGTTCCTCTTAGATGTCCCCAGATCCAAACTGAAATCCAGAGGTGATCGGGCTTTTGCGGTTGCTGCTCCAAAACTGTGGAACAGTTTACCAGAGAATTTAAAGACCGCTCAGACTGTTGAGACTTTTAAATCTTTCCTGAAGACTCATCTGAATTCCATGGCATTCGAGCTACGCAGAATCTGAGAACAATTTTTGAGCTGATTTTATTCTTGTTGTGTATTTACTTTCTTATGTTTTTTGAGTGGCACTTGATGCATTTTTTACTCTTTTTATCCATCTTAACTGTAAAGCACTTTGGTCAGCTGTTGTTGTTTTTATGTGCTATAGAAATAAATTGACATTGACATTGACATTGACCATCCCAGCTGGACAAACAAAAACAGTGAAGTGTTAGAGTAGGTGCACTCCCAGACACTCAAGGTGTATTATTTGAGCCAAGTCAACATACCCAGCTACCAGACGGGCTACAAATCAGAAGTGGAGTGTATTGCTAAAAAAAGGAGGTCGGTCCTTTATCACCATCCCCGTTACAAACAGTAGTACACGTGACATCCATTTACCAGCCAGAGCCATCCTTGGGAAAACATAGAGAGTTAAAACCATCTACCCCGCAGACATAAGACCTGCTAATGTCAGTCAAGTAGACATCTCAAACCTGAACAACACAGACCAAGACAAAAGGACAAACAGAGAAAACTGTGGCAAAAGGAAAAAAGGGGGTGACTTTGAGGACAGTTGGGATCCCCCAGTCCCCCTTGACCACCTCCTTCCAATGCAACAAAAGAAAGTTAAACAGCTCTTAAGAGAGGAAAAACAAGCTTTTTCTCGTGACGACTATGATGTTGGGACCATTCTGTCTGTTCAAATCAAAATCAGACTAAGTGCTCCCACTCCTGTCAAAAAGACATACATCTCAGTGTATCTGTGCATCTCCCTAGGCCACCCCATAAAGAAGTAAATGAGTATTTGGAGGACTTGTTAAAATAGGGGCTGGAATCCAAGTCATCATACGCCAGTTCAATAGTTTGTGTGCGAAAAAAGATGGAGATCTGCAGCTGTGCTGTGATTATCGAGAACTGCATAGGAAATCAATCCCTGATCGACATCCAATATCCCACATTCAAGATGTGCTGAACATTCTGAAAGGGAGCAGCTGGTTTTCAGTCCTTCACCAAGGCAAGGCTTATCACCAGGGCTTCCTGGAAGAGTCCAGCCGTCCCTTAACTGCTTTTATTACACCCTGGGGCCTGTTTGAATGGGTAAGAATCCATTTTGGTTTGTCTTCAGCACCAGCAGCGTTCCAGAGATCAATGGAGGAGTATTTGTGGGGGTTGATGGATGAAATCTGTCTGCCTTACCTCAATAATAATCTTGTGCATTCACAGACATTTGAGGACCACCTTCATCACTTGAGAGATGTCCTGCGCCGCCAACAAAACCACTGGGTGAAGTTGACTCCAAGAAAATGTGAGTTGTTCAAGTATCAGGTGCGTTGTTTGAGGAAATTAGTCACACAAGAGGGTTATACTATGGATCCTGCCAACATTGCCCCAGTGCAGGCCCTAAAACAGCAAAAGCCCTCCATCATCGGTGAGTTAAGAAAGTTGCTAGGATTTATCTCATATTATCGCAGCTATATTCCAAACTTCTCACAGATAGCAAAGCCTCTCTATGACCTTCTGGCCAATGACAACAAAGCAAAAGAGAAACAGACACGACAGGCAAAAAAGAAACAAATTGGAGGAGGCCAACGCCCCTCATCCCAGAGGTTCACAGAGCATCAGCTTGTACTTATCCAGCTCATTGACTTTCTCTCACAGCCCCCAGTGTTAGGTTATCCAAACTTTGACGAGCCTTTCATTTTGCACTATGATACTTCACAGGAGGAACTTGGGGCAGTGTTATATCAGCTACAACAGGGAAAACTGGTGGTTATTGCATACTCAAGAACACTTTCCAACCCTGAGCAGAATTACTACCTCCATTCAGGCAATATGAAGTTTCTTGCCCTGAAGTGGGCCATATGTGAGAGGTTTTGGGACTATCTATACTACTCTCCGACATTCACTGTCTATACCGATAATAATCCTCTCACATATGTGTTCACCACAGCCAAGATGAATGCAACAACACAGAGGTGGGTAGCTGGATTGGCTGACTTCCAGATTGTGATCAAGTACTGCCCTGGGAAAGCCATTAGCTATGCTGATGGCCTCGCACATGCCTATAGATATGGAGGAGTACATGACCAAATGTACACAGGATGTACTTCCTAGGGTGATGCACAGTGTAACTCAGTCAGTCACATTAAAATCCCAGAAGAATGAGCTGTGGCTTTGCCCAGTGATCATTAATACTCTCATTAAGGAGGCAGATAAGGAAGTCAGTTCAGTGGTAGATATCAAAAACAGTTCTCAAAAAGGCCCAAGAAGAGGATGCATTGATAGGAGAGGTGCTTCGCTATGTGCTGTCCAAACAATGGCCTAAAGGTAGAAAGCAGCTCAACAGTAAAACTGTAGCACTATGGAGAGAGAAACACAAATTACACATGAGAACTGATGGACTGCTGTACAGAAAAACAACCAACCGAGAACAATTGCTCTTGCCCCAAAAATTCCACAAGCTGGTCTATAAAAAGCTGCATGAAGAACAGAATAGAAATAGAATAGAAACAGCCTTTATTGTTCCACAGATGGTCAATTCAAGTGTAACAGCAGCAACAGAAAAAAAGATAAAAGATTATTAAAAGATATGCTGAAAGGTGGAGATCCAAAATGGCAGAAACCTATAGACTGACCTCTAAAACAGCCTACAAAGAGGGCATGAGTGGTAAAGCTCGATATGACAAAAAAAATCTAAGGTGCTGACCTGCTTCCGGGAGTTCTGGTCAGAAACTTAAAAGAAAAGGGTGGACCAGGGAAGCTGAGACCATTCTGGGAGGATTGAGTCTATGTGGTGACTCAGAGAAAACACCCAGACACTTCAATGTATGAAATAAAGCCAAAAACAGGAAAAGTCCGCATTCGAGTAATGCACAGAAACCTGCTGTTAACATTAAATTTTCTCCCAGTGGAAACAATCGAGCATCCTCCGAGAGGGACCAAAAGGAAAAAAAGACACAAAAAACAGAGGTTTGTGGACACACAAAACAGCACAGATGATGAAGATGAAGAGGATTGAAGATCTATTATTGGACTGCCAGTCGGGAAGGACATTCAACTGAGGGCTGATGCATCTGAGTTTTATTCAGACAAAGTCCAAGCTGAAGAGGATGAGGATCAGGACACAGGATGACACAAGCTTACAGCTTGCACCAGGGGCAGAGGACACGGGGGGCAACGTACAGCCACATAGAGGGGGACCAAGCCCAGGGTGAGGAATAGTCTTCTGAGTCGGTGTCCAGTGACCAGGAGGGTCCAGTCCAGACCCCAGCAAAAAAATATCCTTCAAGAATAAGAAGGCAGAGAGTGATATTTAAATATGATAAGTTAGATCAGCCTACTACATCGCATGTTTAAACAAAGTGTAAATGTTAAATGTTGTTATAAGATGAGTGGTTCAGGTTATCTTACTCATTAGTTTGCATCTTGTTGCACAGGTTTCTATACTTGACAGTTAAGACAAGATTTATACT
>NC_056518.1:3082257-3083422 GCF_014905685.2 Nematolebias whitei
GTAGTTAAAAGATCAAGTTCCATCTGAAGATCCTGTCGCTGTTTCAGCAAATCATGTGACGGATTAACGGCATTTTGCCTATCAATATTCTGAATTTTTGTTGATATTTCTGATATCTTAGTGCGTAGATTTTTATTAATATTAGCTGAAAAAGAAATAATCTGACCCCGAAGATAAGCTTTTAATGTTTCCCATAGTAGTGAGGGAGAAATTGTATCGCTCTTATTGAACCTTAGAAAATCATCAATTGATGATAAGATGAATTTATTAAATGGCTCATCTGATAACAGGAGAGTATTAAATCTCCAACGAGGACTAGAATTGGGTTTGTTTATAAAATTTATATCAATGCTTAGAGGAGAATGGTCTGAAATAACAATCGGATAGTATTCAGAAGACGTGACTCTCTGCATTAAAGAGCTATCAACAAAAAAATAATCTATACGGGAATAGGATTGGTGTATTTGAGAGTAAAAAGAATAGGTCCTTGTTAGTGGATTCCGTGTCCTCCATGGATCTACATATCCATTTTGGGACACAAAATCCAAAATAGATTTAGACATATTAGACTGTGTATAGGACCGAGATGAGGAGCGATCTAATGATGGATTCATTACACAATTCAGGTCTCCAGCTAGAATTAACAAATGAGTATCAAGATATGGAAGTGTGCTAACTAGATTGTTTATAAAATCTGGTTTATCAAAGTTTGGTGCATAAATGTTTACTAATAAAACAGGAGTGTGGAACAAGGAGCCTGCAATTATAAGAAATCTGCCATTTATATCCTTCATTATTCTTGATGCTGTAAAATGAATATTCTTATTAAATATTATGGCAACTCCTCTAGCTTTTGAGTTGAAGCTCGAATGATAAATCTCCCCAATCCATGGATATTTGAGCCTGACTTGATTTGAATTTTGCAAATGTGTTTCCTGTAGGAATATTATGTCTGGGTTCAGGCGTTTCATATGAGAAAATATTTTAGACCGTTTCACTGGATTGTTCAGACCTTTAACATTCCAACTTAGGAATCTAACAGCAGGTGATGAGGAAACCTTTAAATCACCAGACATGTGACTTGACAGGGGTCAAAAATATTGCCATCCCTCCCAATCTCCCCCCCCCCCCCCAGAGAAGCAGAAGAAGAAGAAAGAAAAGAAAA
>NC_056518.1:3083522-3083971 GCF_014905685.2 Nematolebias whitei
CCCCCCCCCCCCCCCATAATCGTACTTAGCCCTTCCCCAAACGAAGGGGCTGTGCAGACTCCAACGGGAGTCATCAAAAAACTTAGCCTTACAGCCAAATGGCACCACACCGTAAAAACCCTAAAACACCTTCTTGTGTCAGGTGACTCCCACCGAACCAGCAAAATAAAAAGATTTAAAATATATAATAGGCACTAATCTGGGAGAACAAGAACTCTTACACTAATTATAATTCAAAACATTAAATCCTTAATTGTAAACAAAACACACAAATTATAATTCTAAACGTTAAATCCCTAATTGTAAGAAAAACACACTAATTATAATTCTAAACATTAATTCCCTAATTGTAAACAAAACACACTAATTATAGTTCTAAACATTAAATCCCTAATTGTAAATAAAACACACTAATTATAATTCTAAACATTAAATCCTTAATTGTAAAC
>NC_056518.1:3083981-3085957 GCF_014905685.2 Nematolebias whitei
TAAACATTAAATCCTTAATTGTAAACAAAACATACTAATTATAATTCAGAACATTAAACCCCTGAATGTAAACAAATAAGTCCGTGAGTGTAGACAGAACACTTTGATTACATTTTCAAACCTGAATAATAATAATGACTAATAATACTGACGTTCCTGAGTGTGAGATCGATCATATTAATTGTAATGCTCATTTTGTAATCGACTCAATGTAAATCTTCGCCTCCTCAGCAGAGGTAAACACCCGCGTGTTACCCTCAAACGTGATCTTCAGCCGGGCCGGGTGGAGCAGGCCGAACCGAACCCCCTCGATGTCCCGCAGCTTGCGACGACATTCCGTGAAGGCCGCCCGCGCCCGGGCCGTTTTGGCAGTGTAGTCAGGGAAAACGAAGATATTCGTACCGTTCACTTTGACCCGCTGCAACTCCCTCGCCTTCGCCAGGATTTTCACACAGTCCGCTTGGTAGTGAAACTTAGCTACAATCGGACGGGCCCGCTCGCCTGCTTTCGGTTTGGGGGCTGGGATGCGATGAGCGCGGTCCAGCAGCGGCTCCTCCTCGAGGTCGAAGGCCTCCTTTAGCATCCGAGATACCGCAGCCGTTGTCGCCGCTGATGGGTCATCCTCCGGAACACCAATGATGCGGATGTTCTGACGTCGAGACCGGGACTCCAGGTCATCGCACTTATCCTCCAACTGTGCCACCGTCTTAGTAAGGACGTCAACTGTTTTCTGGAGGCTCACGATGTCGTCAGTGCAGGTGGAGACGGACTTCTCCACCTCTGTTACCGTTAGCTTTAGCCCCGTGAAGCTCTCCTGCACCGCTGCTAGCCCAGACGATAGCTCCTTTTTGAAGGCGGACAGCTCGGCATTAATCGACGAGAGACTTTCACCCAGAACAGCATGGAATTCTGCTTTAATTATAGCAGCAAGGTCCTCTCGGAGAGCTACAAGTATTTCTTGCTTAAGGCTGCTGACGTCGCCCTCAGACGGAGGAGGTGATCCAGGACAGCTCGAGGCTTCACTACGAGGATTAGGCCGCAGGTGAGCGTGGATCGAACTTACCCCTTTAGTCGGTTTTGGTGGCATTTTAATGGCCAAATAGGAGGGTTATGTAAAGTGTGTAAGTTAGCTATTGTTTGCTGTCGGACTCGGGAAAAAGTGCCCAGGCATTAATCAGAGAAAAGGCTAATTCTGTAGGAGCACACCCAAACACACCTTATCTCACCGCCATTCAGCCGGAAGTTGCTTCAGACATTTCTAAAAATATCTGTAATGATTTTTAGCAGATAGAAGAATTTTAAAGATGGAAAGATGAAGTTTATCTTGAGAGAGATGTGTGAGGGAATTTGTCTGTTTTAACCAGAACATGCACGCTCCTTTGGACCAGCTTATTCCAACGGTACACTTTGGTTGAAGATCGACTTTTACCTTTCTGAAGATATGTCAGTTCCGGCGTAAAGTTCCACTTCGAGCCACTTTTCAGCGTCTCCGTAAGAACAGCTAAACCTCCAGAGTCGTGAGATCATCCAGGACAGATTTTCATAATTCCCAGATCTTCTCTGGTTCAGTTTGATTTTCTTTCTCTCATCAGCATCCTGAATTCCAGCCTTCATGAACTCTGGAACTGCTGGAGCTGCAAACTCTCCACCCGACTCCAACTGGAGGTGGAACCTCTTGCAGAATTCTCCATCATCAGCTGACTCTTCTCAAACTTACTGCTACTAACTTCTGCTTCCTCCTTGAACTAGGAAGTGCCAACATTTAAAGAAAGCTCACTTCCGGTTCATTTGAGAACTTTCTGATTGGTCGATTGACCAAAACAGAGGTGTGTTTTGTGATGTAAGGTGTTATGAAAAGTCAAGGAAAAAGATTAAGATTGTTTAAGAACAGACAAAAGATTGTTATGAAGAATTCAGACTTCGTGGAGTCACTTCTCCAGTATCTTGCTGTAAAAGTTAAACATGACATTTCTTTT
>NC_056518.1:3086057-3087546 GCF_014905685.2 Nematolebias whitei
CCGATGGTGGGGGAGGATGCCGGTCAGACCTGGCAGACCCAAACGTAATGTGAGGGTTTGCTAAGAATGTCTGGCAGAGTCTCCTGTGAGACGGAGTTTTCACTCCCACCTCCGGGAGAACTTCGAACATGTTCCGAGGGAGGTGGGGGACATTGAGTCCGAGTGGACCATATTTTGTGCCTCTATTGTTGAGGCGGCTTACCGAAGCTGCGGTTGCAAGGTTGTCGGTGCCTGTCGCGGCGGCAACCCTCGAACCCGATGGTGGACACCGTCGGTGAGGGATGCTGTCAGGCTGAAGAAGGAGTCCTATCGGGCCTTTTTGGCCTGTGGGACCCCGGAAGCAGCTGATGGGTACCGGCAGTCCAAGCGACATGCGGCTTGGGTGGTCGCTGAGGCAAAAACTCGGGCATGGGAGGAGTTTGGAGAGGCCATGGAGAATGACTTCGAGGCGATTCTGGTCCACCATCTGACGTCTCGGGGGGGAAAGTGGTACGCCACCAACACTGTTTATAGTGGGAGTGGTGTGCTGCTGACCTCAACTCGGGATGTTGTGGGTCGGTGGGCGGAATACTTTGAAGACCTCCTCAATCCCACCGGCACATCTTCCACTGAGGAAGCGGAGCCTGGGGACTCTGGGTTGGGCCCTCCAGTCTCTGGTGCTGAGGTCACCGAGGTGGTTAAAAAGCTCCTCGGTGGCAGGGCCCCAGGGGTGGATGAGATTCGCCCGGAGTTCCTTAAGGCTCTGGATGTTGTAGGGTTGTGTTGGCTTACGCGACTCTGCAATATTGCGTGGACATTGGGGGAAGTTCCCCTGGATTGGCAGACCGGGTGGTGGTCCCCCTATTCAAAAAGGGGGACCGTAGAGTGTGTTCCAACTACAGGGGAATCACGCTCTTAAGCCTCCCTGGTAAGGTCTACTCGGTGGTTCTGGAGAGGAAGGTCCGTTGGATAGTCGAACCTCGGATTCAGGAGGAGCAGTGCGGTTTTCGTCCTGGCTGTGGAACACTGGACCAGCTCTACACTCTCAGCAGGGTCCTGGAGGGTGCGTGGGAGTTTGCTCAACCGGTCTACATGTGCTTTGTGGACTTGGAGAAGGCGTTCAACCGCGTCCCTCGGGGAACCCTGTGGGGGGTACTCTGGGGTACCGGGCCCTTTGATACGGGCTGTTAGGTCCCTGTATGACCGGTGTCAGAGCCTGGTCCCATCGCCGGCAGTAAGTCGGGCTTGTTCCCAGTGAGAGTTGGACTCCGCCAAGGTTGCCATTTGTCACCGATTCTGTTCATAACTTTTATGGACAGAATTTCTAGGCGCAGTCAAGGTGTTGAGGGGATCTGTTTTGGTGGCCTTAGGATTGCGTCTCTGCTTTTTGCAGATGATATGGTCCTATTGGTTTCATCAGATCATGATCTACAGCTTTCACTGGAGCGGTTCGCAGCCGAATGCGACGCGGCCGGAATGAAGATCAGTTCCTCCAAATCCGAGGCCATGG
>NC_056518.1:3087646-3087930 GCF_014905685.2 Nematolebias whitei
TACATTATACAGGTCAGCGAATGTTTCGGATGGGATTTACATCATCTAACAACTGCTCACAGTGCACAGGCAATATTCCTGATGATTATATCCATGCACTCTGGTTCTGCCCACCCGTTCAGAGGTTCTGGGTCCAGGTTTGTGAAGACTTGTCTAAATGTCTGAAATGTAATATTCCACTCTCTCCGTCTGTTTGCTTATTGGCTATCTTGGAAGATGTTACCCTGGAAAAAAATACATGTCGCATGATTTTCACTGCCTTATGCATCGCAAAGAAAACCATA
>NC_056518.1:3088030-3089484 GCF_014905685.2 Nematolebias whitei
ATATATAAAGATTTTCTGGTGAGTCAGACATGATTATTGCATTTTTTTCTACCTAGTAAGTTATGACGATGTTGAGTAGCTTACTCTCACAAAAGATGCAGATATCCACAATGTGGATGGAACAGATGATTGTTACTATGCACAAAGACATCTTCTGCAGACATATGGCATGGAAGAAGGCGATGCATTTTATACTGTGGTTTGTTTTTTTTCACAGTTTTTCATCTTAATGGACTTAAATGCGGTGCAATGAGCTGTTGCTGAGAACTAGGAAAAACTGTGCGTGAGTATTATGATAAAACTTTGGTAAGTCCGTATTTATTTATATAAAAACTGTTTAATTAAATATAAGATCATGTCGCATGATTTTCACTGCCTTATGCATCGCAAAGAAAACCATACTCCTGAATTGGAAAAATAAAAATAATCTTAGCATTAATCAGTATAAAAATCTTCTGTTAGATCATATTAGTCTTGAAACAGCATCTGCCGACACATTGGATCAATCTCTGTGGGCTCCTTTGATCGGCTCCGTTACATAGTGAGGGTGGGTAGTCTGGGATCTGACCTTGTGGGGCCTTGGGGTTGATGTGGAGGCGGGTGTATGGGTTTGGGGCCCCGGGGGGGTTGCCGGGGGCTGGGCTCTTGGGGGTACCTGGGCAGGGGGGCACTGCTTTCCCTCTGGGGAGGGCCTGGGTGGTTCTGGGGGATGTCTGCTGGTGGCTACATGCAGGCCCTCAGGTGGTCTGTGGCGGCGGTCGTGGGTCACCGATCTGGTAGCCTGGCTGTGCTGGTGTGGGTTCGGGGTGGGCGCGGGGGCTTGGGGTTCTGGGGGCTTGTCGCCCCCGGGCTTGGGCCTGTGGGGTTCGGGGATCTTGGGCTCTGGCGGGCGGGTTGCCGGGCTCTGGGCCGGCTTGCGCTCTGGTGCCCGGTTCTGGGCGGGGGCCTTCGGCTCGCTGGTGGGTTGTGGGTTCATGGGCTGGGGGGTTGGGTGTTTGGGGGCGTGACCAGTGGCCCCTAAGAGGGGGTAGTTTGACCCAGCCTAGGTGTCTAGTGTGCTATGTGTTTTGAGAGATGTCCGAATGAGGGGTGGGTGTAGTATTTCTTCTGGGGTGGGGATGGGGTGGATGTCCTTGGGGGCGGCCCGAGACTGTGCATGGCCGGCTGGCTGGCCCCTTTCCTGTGGTGGGGGCTCGCTCCCGGTGCTTCCTGGCACTGTTGGTGGTTGGGCGGGCGCTCTTGGCCGGGTCGTCCTGGTGGGGTTTGGCTCCATCTGGTAGCGGGCTGACTGCGGTCTGTGGGGGTCCTGGTGGCCCTCGGGTGTGTAGGCTGCTGGTGCGGCTTCTGGCGGCCCTCGGGGCTCTGTCCCTCTCTGGTCTGGAGCTCAGCGGGCCTGGCGGTCGGTCCAGATGGAGAGGTGTCTTGGCCTCAATCCCTGGGTGGACCTTGGGGGG
>NC_056518.1:3089584-3118888 GCF_014905685.2 Nematolebias whitei
ACCTCCACCCTCTTCATTTCAATTCCATACATTTAGGGTTGTTTGGGCTCGGGTGTGCTGCAACAATTTTACATCTTTGTTGACCATAGCCACCTGGGACTCAATTTTATTGTACACCTTAGACATTCATTCATAACATCCTCATGACATTCATATATAGGAATTTGAAGTGGGCACATGGCTATGGGTGGTGGGATGACCTTACTCTCACCCCTTGTGCCTGTGCTCACTTACAACGGTTACATTTAGACACTAGGGTTTGGATAGAGTTGGGGTGGAGGGGAAACTGGCACCTTGCCAGCCTTTGCTCCTTCTTCTTTCCTTTTTAATGGCACTCTACAACAACACACATCAACAGCACATCTAGGGGTGGGGGTGTATGTGTCGGGGTCTTATTTTTATTTATTTATTTATTTTTTTTCTCCTCTTCCTACCCACCTAGTTCCCTGACTGCCATTCCGGGGGTGGGGTCCGGGAGAAGGGCAGGCCGTCGGGTGTTGACCAGGACTATGTGGGGGTTCAGGGTCTGGGGGTTGCCATGGGCGGTGCTGGCGCTGTGCTCTCCCTGGGGTTGTTTGGACCCCCTGAGCTTGGCTCTTGGGTGCCATGGTTGGCCCGCTGACAGGGGTGGCTGCCGGGGCCTGGCGGGCGGTCGGCTGGGGGTGCATGCTTGGTTGTTGGCGGTGTGTGGGGGTGGTTGGTGGCATGTCCTCTTCATGGTGGGGGGGTGTCCTGTCGGCGGGGCATGGCCTGGGCCGGTTCTGGGGTATTGGCTCTTCTCCGCTCAAGAATGAATGGGTTTACCTCCTGGGTTTGGGCATGGGCTGCCCCCTGTAGAGGGCGGGTACATGTCTTGGACCTGGGGGGTTTAGAGTGTGTATCGGGAATAAGAATGAAATGTATCGTTATTGTATGTCTTTGAGTGAATGAATATGAGATTGAGGTTGGGATAGTGTGATTGTGTCTGTGTATGAATGGATATTTGTTAGGCCAAGACTCGGACTGCCCCCTCTTTGATACAACTGGGGGTGCTTGGCATCGCGCCCCTATCGCGCGGCCCCCTGGTGGGGTGTGCCCTTGCCTGCCGGTGCGCTTGGGGCCCTTGGTATCGGGGGCTGGGCGCTTGGGCGTGTGTCGGCTCGGCCTGGTGTCTGCCTGGTGGGGCTCGGGTCCTCTGGCCCTGTCAGGCCTTGGCCTGGGTGGTGTGAGTCCTCGGTGCCCGGGCCTCGGTGCCTGGACCTGGACCTACATCGGTGCGGCGGGTGCCGACGGGGGCCTATGAGTTTGTCGCTGTTGGCCCCGGGGGGTCACTGTATGTGGTTGCTGGTGGGGATCTTCCGGTTCTCCCCTGTGGTCCGTTCTGGGGGGTGGGTGAGTGGTTCGTCCTATGTGGGTGGCTCTGGGGGCTCTGCGGTCGGGGTCCCTCCTGGGGTCTTGGACTCTGGTCCCCCCTTTTTCGTCTGCCTCTGGTCTTGGGGGTCGGGTCTCTGCTGCTTCACAGTTACTAATAAATGTTCTATTAGAGAAGCCTTATACACTTATGCATGCTCACAACCACACACAAATAGAAGCAGGGATGTTTATGTAGGCTTTATATGTAGATATATAGATATGTATGTGAGTGTATATTCATGTGTATGTATGTATGTATGTATATAGGCGTAGGTATGGGTATATATATTTATGGAAACTTACTGCAAAGCCATGAATATTTTAAGTTCTTTATACATATGTATTTTGTTGCTGTGTTTTGTCATGTTCTTTGCAGGTGAACAGACAGTGGCCGGGTGTTTTGACGTGTGCTCTATTTGTATATATTTCTTATATTTTGGAGTCTTACTTTGTCTTTTCTTTCTTTCTATCCTATTAAAAAAAAAAAAAAAAAAAAAAAACCTACACTAGATAGTCACTATAATAAATATTTCATAATAATGGTGTGGAGAGGATGGCTGTAAGGGGAGAAGGGAGGCCATCAAAAAAAAAAAAAAAGTTATGACGATGTTGAGTAGCTTACTCTCACAAAAGATGCAGATACCCACAATGTGGATGGAACAGATGATTGTTACTATGCACAAAGACATCTTCTGCAGACATATGGCATGGAAGAAGGCGATGCATTTTATACTGTGGTTTGTTTTTTTTCACAGTTTTTCATCTTAATGGACTTAAATGTTCTGTGACTCCTGTTTAGAAATAGCCCATTTTAATGTTATGCATAGGTACCAAATATGTATAGATAATGTTTTCAGTTTTATAATGTCGGGTTGACAATACATTTTTGAGGGGAGAGTGTGGCAAAGGTTAAATTTCAGTGCTATTTGTGAAATGTGGACACACCCCTCAATATGTGTATTTTATTGTATGTTTGATTTATAAGCAATAGTTGATATTTAGTCTGTATTTTAACTTGGAGATGTTCAAAACCTCAAGGTTACACTTTGTATGTAGTGGCACTTTTACACCACCAGAGGGCAGCACTTGTGGTGAGTTGAATGTTTGTGAGTGCATATAAAGAGAAGAAAAAAAAGTTTTGCTTGGTGTGAATCAGTGTTGCCAGGTGTACGATAATTTTCGTATTTGTACGACAATTTTGCCCTCTGTACGATGTACAATCAATAGTCCCCAAAAAGGCCAAATATATGATAATTTGACCATTCCGTGAATGTGTGGTTGTAATTGGTTGTCATCAGCCTCTCACAACTGTCTGTCTGAGTTTTATTGTGAACCTGGAGGCATCTGTGTCCGCAAACAGATGCACGATTGGCCAGCCAATCGTGCTTTTCTAAATGTTACCTACGAGTGACGTGTATGCGTTTGCCTCGGAACAACGGCCATGATTGGCTGAATAGTCCGCTGTGCCCACCCCATGAGTGAGGAAAAGAAAACAAGAAGAAGCAGAGCTTGTCTGGAAGTGGGCCCATCACTACTATAGTGCATCAATAGATTTGCTATTTTGGTTATGACGGGTGTACGATAATTTCCCTAAAAATGCAATAATTTTATGTCGCTAGTACGATAATCCTACATTTTTCACCTGGCAACACTGGTGTGAAAGCTGTGTGCCATGTGGTGGAAATAAAACCACCTGAAAATCACCAGACATCCTCCTTCTGCTTAGAAAGTGCAACATGTACTTATATAGCTCCTTTCTATCTAATCAAGATACTCAAAGCACTTTACACTACCATCTGTGCCCTCATTTACCCATTCATACAGCACTCTACAAGATCTATACAAAGACTAATCAGTGCTTTAATCACATTCATACGAATGGGACGCACACTTGGCATGTGACTGCTGGTGGAATCGAAACCCCAACTCTTGCATTGAAGGATGCCACAGCCGCCCCACAACGTGAAGGTAGCATCATGCTGTGCTAATATTTATTATTTTTTATTCACACAGAACAAGATGATTAGTCATATTTTGGATTTTAGTGGCACGTTTGTTTCCCAAGGATCTGTGTCTGCTTAGTTTCTGCTTTCAGGTCTTTCATGCCATTTTGTTCTCATGAGGAAGTTCATAAATGCTGACATTATATAGTATGTATGTGAGTTCATACAATGCATATTTATAAAAATATAATAACAAAATAAATATGTGGCTTTATTTTTAAGAACTACAGTACTTGATATTTATGCAAACAGCATGGAGCCTAAAGAGCTGCTTATTATAATTGCTCCTCTATATAATTCCTCACTATTATAAAATGACTATCTCCTGATTTTATTTATACCAACAATACTGAACTGGAAAACAATTAGGCACATATGTTCATAGATTAAAGCAGCTGTTTACTTTTTTATATCTCTTAACTGCTTCTACTGTGATCCTCCACCAGATGTCAGCAGTTGTTCAGCTGATCTGAGGTCTGCCTCCCGTTCTGTGTGTGGTCTTGTTGGTGTCCAGCAGCTCTTGTAAACACTGACTTGCTCATTGTGTCCCTCTTGTTGAGTGTGGGTGAAAAGACAGGAAAGTGAGGTGCAATGAGCCCTTAGGTGGGCTGTCTGTACTAATTATCACACTCGGTCCTTCATCAGGGCCCACAGAGTCAACATATCAGCCTCTGTTTGGCGTTTCTCCAGGGAGACAGCAGCTTTGATCTGCTGTTGGAGGCCCTGATTGTGATCTGCTCCACAGACTGACAGGTTACTGAAACTAAGAAGGAAACTGCTGACAGTAAAGCTCTGCTGTCCTACACACAGACCAAAGCTTCAGACCAGAGGTTTGAGCTAAGAACATGTTTCAGCTCAGTATCTGTATTTGACTGAGTTATAGCCATTAACGTTTTTGCTAGGTCAATTAGCTGTGGCAGCCATCTTGAATTGGCTTGACTTCAAAAGTTAAAGATTTGTAGATGTATGTTGTTATTAAATTCTGAAAGTTTGGTTAGATTGTAAATTGCTGGATTGTATACCTGGATTATTGAGCATGGACTTTTTATTTTTGGTTAGAATTATATTTTAAAAAGGACTGTACTTATACAGCGCCTTTCTATCTGATCAAAATACTCAAAGCACTTTACACTACAATCTGTGTCTCAGTTACCCATTCATACAGCACTCTACTAGATCTCTACAAAGCTAATGAACAAATCATTCTAAAGAGACTAATCAGAGCTTTATCACATTCATACACTGATGGGACACACATCAGAGGCTATGAGGGGTTCAGTGTCTTGCCCAGGGACACTTCAGCATGTGACTGCTGGTGGATTCGAACCTCCATCTCTCGCATTAGAGGATGACTGCTCTAACCCCTCAGCCACAGCTGCCTGTGGTTCATGAAGTATTTTGTTAACAGACAAACAGGTTTGATGCAAAGAGTTGTTGACAGAGTTTTCAAGGATTCAAGATTCTTTATTGTCATTCGCACCACATGTGGTACATGAGGTGGAACAAAATTGTGTACATAGGGTCCCAGTTACATCCAACAATAGCAAAAATACAAAGTTTAAAAAGAAACAGTAAATAAGAATCTAAGATATAAACTCAAGATATACACTAAACAAATGCCCAACGGTACACTAAAAGATCTAAGATATACACTAGTCACTATTAGTGCAAAACAATACACCAAACATCTAAAAAAGTTAAATCTGATCCTCTGGACATTCAAAAAACAAAACAAAGCAAAACAACAACAAAAATGTAGAAAAGTTTCGTCTTTCATCCGAAAGACTTCCTCAGTCTGAGGTGCTGTATTCAGCTCAGTCTTATAAATAGCACCTTCTCAGAGTGGATCAACCAGTCCAATACACCGAACAACAGAAGAACGATTCTCATACGTTCTGTTCGGCTATAATTTACACGCTTAATGCGAGCGGGGTTGGGCTCAGAGCCCCAAAACTAACATAAACTGGGATTTATTCAAAGCATGCAACAAAAACACAGAAACAAGGCGTCAAAAGTGAAAAAGAAATAATCTACAGCAGCATGGTCCTATTCAGTGGTGGGTGTAAGTAAGTACAAGTACTTTGTAACTGAACTTAAGTACATTTTTCATGTATCTGTACTTTACTTAAATAGAGTTAAATGTGGGTACTTTCGACTTTTACTCCACTACATTTTACATTAAGTATCTGTACTTTCTACTACACTACGTTTCCATCTTTTCAATGGACCAAATCCCCTAACCATTGGTTACTTTCAAACTATCCATCCATCCATTATCTTTACCCGCTTACTCCATTTTGGGTCACGGGGGTCACCGGTGCCCATGTCCAGCAATCACTGTGCGAGGGGCGGGGTACACCCTGGACAGGTCGCAAGTCCACAACAGGGACACATAGAGACAAATGAGACAAACAACCATTCACTCTCTCACTTACACCTAGGGACAATTTAGAGTTACCAATCAGCCTAACATGCATGTTTTTGGTCTGTGGGAGGAAACCAGAGTACCCGGAGAAAACCCATGCATGCACGAAGAGAACATGCAAACTCCACCCAGAAAGGCCCCTGGACCGGGGTTTGAACCAGGGACCTGCTCGCTGAGAGGCAGCAGCTCTACCAGTTGCGCCACCGTGCTGCACTTTCAAACTAACAAACAAATAAAAAAACAAAACAATGCAATGTGAATGTAACTTGTAACACAATACATTATAGAGATTCAGAGATTCTTTGTTGTCGTGAACAAAATTGTGTACACAGGGCACCAGTTACATCCAACAAAAGTATAAATTGTAAAAGAAAAACAGTAATAAGATCTAAGATATGAACTAAGAAATAACGTTAACTAAAAATAGACTAAGCCAAACAGCAGCATGAGCATGAGTGTGAGTAGATGAGCACGAATGAACACAGTAAAATGAAACAGATCAGCAGCAACATGAAATAGATCAGTAGCAACATGATGTGATTATTCACAGTGATTATTCTAGTTGAAGATTAATGAGTCTAATAGCCTCAGGGAAGAAGCTGTTCCTAATCTAGCGGTTCGACACTTAATGCTCCTTAACCTCCTTCCTGAGGGGAGCGGGGGAAAAAGTGTGTGTGCTGGGTGAGTGGGGTCCTTCATGATGCAGGTGGCCCTCTTCCTGCATCTGGAGGTGTAAATGTCCGTGATGATGGGGAGGCTGACTCCAACAGTCTTCTGTGCAGCCTTCACCACTCTCTGCAAAGCTTTTTTTTCTGCAGTTGTGCAGCCTCCATGCCACACGTTGATGCTGGGGCACAGGATGCTCTCCACTGCACACCTGTAGAAGGAGGTGAGGACTGAGCTTCCCAGACCAGCTCTTCTCAGCCGTCTGAGGAAGTAGAGTCTCTGATGAGCTTTCTTCATCAGGCTGGTGGTGTTGTTGCTCCAGCTGAGGTCATTCAGGTGCACACCCAAGTACTTGGAGCTGGAGACCACTTACACCACAGATCCTCCTATGTTTGGGGGGTTGGAGGGGTGGGGGTGGGGGGGGGGATAGGTATGTTTGTTTCGTCTGAAGTCCACCACCATCTCCTTTGTTTTCTTCACATTGATATGAAATTTGTTCTTCCTACCCCAGCTCTCCAGGTGTTCCACCTCCTGCTTGTAGCTGGACTTATCATTGTTTTGTGATGCATCCCACCACCGCTGCATCATCTGCAAACTTTACAATATGACAGCCTGGATGGGTAGGTGCACAGTCGTACATGAGCATAATGAACAGGAGAGGGCTGAGCACACAGCCCTGAGGGGAGCCAGTGCTGAGGATTATGATGGAGGAGGAAAAGTTGCAGATCCTCACAGACTGTGGTCTGTTTGTTAAGAAGTCCAGGACCCAGTTGCAAATTGGGGGGCTTAGTCCTAGTGTGAATATTTTGTCCATCAGGGTTTGTGGGATCATGGTGTTGAAGGCAGATGTGAAGTCCACAAAGAGCATATGGACATAGGAGTCCTTCTGCTCCAGATGGGTGAGAGCAGTGTGGACCCCAGAGGAGATGGCATTTTCTGTTGATCGATTCAACTACTGGTGAGGGTCCTCGCTGATGTTAATGGTTGTTTTGATGTGGGTCAGGACCAGTTTTTCAAAGCATTTAGTGACTATCAGGGTGAGGGCTACTGGCCTTTAGTCATTCAGACCAGTCACTGTACAACATGGTACTGTTAGTTGAGTGGTCTTGTTAGCAGCATTAGCAGGTTTTGTTAGCAGGTCCTTCAGCAGCCATGATGATACCGTACCAGCTGTCTCCCTGACTGTCCTCCAGAACTGAGTACGCCAGATGGGAAACATCTAAGGTTTCCCCACAGAACTGAACGTGTCCGTAGAGTTCGGTCCATGCAGGCAGATAGAGGATTATGGAGACAGCCACCATGACAGGCTTGAGCCAGAGGCTGGAAGGACTGAACCAAGATGGCACGATGGCAAGGCAGTGACACAGAAAACTTTGTAAGTGTGTTGCAGTCATACCCGTACCGTGGATGTACTTTGTAGGTGCATAAATAAAGTTAAAAACAAAAACTACAGGAACAAAAAAAGATCAAGTTCACCGGGAGCATGTGAAGCTGCGGCTCAACTGAGCGCGACCATCTAGGTATCTTGGCTTTAATCAAAAACCAGTAAATGATGTAATGGTCAGAGATTGAACCAGGCATTCCACTGTTCCCTCTAAGCTGCAAGATGAAAGTTTTTTTTCCTTGTAACACATTTGTAAAGAATTCACACAAGACGAGCGTAAGTTCCTGATAAGAGCCTCTGCAGAGGTGGGAGTTCTGCTCGACCAAACGTCAAGAGAAGAAGTCCGACGTTCCGCCTGTGACGCTCGTATTTTATTAGACAGAGTGGGGTGTGAGAAACAAGGCACAAATCAGCTGATACAGCTTATCCGACACAGCGGAGACACAAAATATGATTAAACCATAGACAGTTTGATACCAAAAGGCAGGATAGCAGGATAGCAAGGTCAGAACTAAATAACAGCCATGGTTGTTTAAAAACCCAAGGTCTGTGGTCTTAGTACACACACACGAGCTGTAAACAAAACTCTGGATGTTTGGTGTTTCAGCTGGGCTTCAGTTCACACAGCTGGAGAGTAAGAAGTCTAAAACAGTTTTAAATTATAACATTTTTTTAATTTATCCAACACTGCATGCCTGCGCAATCGTGTACTGCTCGCACATTGTCTGCGCACAAGAAAACCTATGCAGTGCACAAAATAAAATTCAACATAAACTGTAAATTAATTAGACCAATAACATTTTTTCTGTACCTTTTTGCAATGTAATTCAGTGAGTGACAGGTGTGCAGCCAGTGAGACTAAACTTACATAAATGAAGGTTGGATGAAAAAATGATAGGATACGGTTCACTTCCGCTATGCAGTCAAAGCCAATCATAACATTGACAGTGCTTGCATTATGCAAGTTAGGGAACATACACAAGTTGCCTTGCACATAAGGGCCGTGGTGCTGTGCAGGTAAGCTAGGAAACAACAAAGAGGCAGAGTTAATAGACGCAAATGCTAAACCCTTATCAAGGCAAAACCGACGGGCAGAAACACGTCCACTCACCAAGCCAAAATAAAAAAGAACTGTGGTTCAATTTAAGATGGAATGGCTGTCAGAGTATGTACAAACAGAAGAACAAGTGGTGAAACTGGGCGAGAAATACTGGTGAGATTACTCTTTTTATTAGGAAGCTTTGTGATCACATGGATGCTTGTTTTCCAGAGGATGACATAAAGGAGTGGTCTGCATTTGACATTCAAGCATTGAGCTCAGCCATCAGTATTTATTGACAGTGGATCAGCAGACATTGTCACAGTGGCAAAGAAGTAATGAATCATACTAAACAGCATCCAGAAATCATCTTGAAGTAAAGTAAAAGTAAAGTGCTTTGTTGCTTGAAATTAGTCTCTGTATTTAACCCATTGGACCTGGGATACAGCCAGGTGGAGCAGTGGGAGCTATGTAAGCGCCCGGGGAGCAATTGGGATTAGGTGTCTTGCTCAGAGACACCACAACATGAGGGAATGGCTCGGGATCGAACCTGGGACTTTAAAGTCCCAAGTTGGCTGCCCTGCCTTTACCACATCTAAGCCTATTTGGACCAGCCGATGCACATAAAGTCAAAGCAAGAAGCAGACGGAGCCATCAACCTGGACAAAGTGTACAACCATTGGAGAAGTGAGAAGGACAGACATGAAAAAAAAGGTAAAATTGAAGTCACACTTGTGCATATTCTAGTGACATTTATTAAGAGTTTTTATTTATGGATATTAATCATGGCAGCACGGTGGCACAACTGGTAGAGCTGCTGCCTCTCAGCAAGCAGGTCCCTGGTTCAAATCCCGGTCTGGGGGCCTTTCTGGGTGGAGTTTGCATGTTCTCTCCGTGCATGCGTGGGTTTCCTCCGGGTACTCCGGTTTCCTCCCACGGACCAAAAACATGCATGTTAGGCTGATTGGTAACTCTAAATTGTCCCTAGGTGTGAATGAGAGAGTGAATGGTTGTTTGTCTTGTTTGTCTCTATGTGGCCCTGTGATGGACTTGCGACCCGTCCAGCGTGTACCCTGCCCCTTACACAGTGATTGCCGGACATGGGCACTGGCGACCTCCGTGACCCAAAATGGAAGAAGTGGGTAAAAGATAATGGATGGATATTAATCATTAAATGCTGTTACTAGATAATTTATGGGTTGTGTTGGATTTCATGTTTTATCTTTTATTATTATTTTAATCAAGCTTGAAATTTCATGTTATAAAATGTGTGTATGTGTCATTTTTTTTTTAAGGGTTTTCATTCAATCGTTCCACCTTCCCTTGTGATTGGGGGTGGTAAACTGTACCGAAAGCATGTTTCAAACCCAAGGCCTTTTCAACCTTTTGCAGATCTGCATTTTTGAAATGAGTTCCATTATCGGACCTAATTATCTTAGGGAACCCATGTCTGGGGATGTAGTGATTTATTAAACACTTGATTACAGTTTGACTATCCTCCTTTTTAGCGGGCCAGGCTTCTGGCCATCCGGTGAACGCGTCGACGCAAACCAATAGGTATCTGAAACCTCGTACTGGTTGAATCATGTCAGTGTAATCAATTATTACCTCACGACCCGGTGTCATGTCCGTGGGAAACTTTCCTTGTTGACGCGGTTTAAAAGCTGGCTTGGAGTTATACAAATTGCATACCGTGCATTCTTTCACAAACGCTCTGATCAAAGAGTTCATATACAGGTGCCACCAGTTGAGGACATTCCTTTTCATCTGGTGTACCCCTACATGAGCCAGTCCGTGTGCCTCTTCGAAAATTCTCCTCTTCAGGCTCAGTGGAAGTACCCATCTTCCATCTTCAGGGTTTATCCACAATCCATCTGGTCTCTTTTCAGCTCCTCTTTCACTCCACACCGCCTTTTCTTCTGGAGCTGCACCTTGTTGGCAACAGGCGATGGATTCCTCATCCCATCTGATCAGCTCCTCTTCTTCTGGGGTTGTCATCACCATCTGACTCCAGTTGATAAATCCTGAGGCCTTTTTCGCCTCTAAATCAGCTTGACAGTTTCCCTTTGCTATGTTTGATGAATCTGAATCATGACCTCGACATTTCACAATGGCAATTTCTGTTGGTAACATCAGGGCTGTTTCTAGTTCTCTCATATCTGCCTCATGTTTAATAGGTTTACCGTTAGCTGTACGAAAACCTCCTCTCCTCCACTGCGCCAGTTCCACATGCGCTGCACTAAAAGCATACGCTGAGTCTGTGAAGATAGTCACTTTCTTGCTTTCCGCCCACTTTAGTGCTGAAATCAAAGCTCTCACTTCTGCTCTCTGCGCTGACTGAGAACCCTGCAATTTCTCGCACACTACAGTGTGATAACCCTGATCTGTTTCAAGCACGACCGCAAAGCCTGCACTGAGCTGTCCATCCTGTGCTCTGAAACAGCTTCCATCACAAAACATCACCTGTCCCTCTCCAAGAGGTGCAGCTTTTAAGTCTGGCCTGACTCTGTCATCAACTTCCACTCTTTTCTCACAGATATGGGATTCACCTCCTCCTATCCTGTCTGCCATGTTTATTCCCTCATGTGTGAATAACAAGTTCGGTGCTTCCAGGACCTTGTTTATCCTCTGTTGTCTCAATGGTGACATTGTGAAGTTATGTGAATTTACAAAGGCAACCACACTATGAGATGTCAAAACATGCAGTGTGTGTCCCATCACCAAGTGAGCTGTCTTTTGAACTAGCTTAGCCACTCCTGCTGGGTGTTGTGTGCATGGGAGATGTCTCCTTTCTGTGTTGTCCAATAAACAGCTGACATACATCAAAACTTTCCTTCCCCTCACTGAGAGGGATTGTTGGATTTCATGTTTTATCTTTTATTATTATTTTAATCAAGCTTGATTAAAATAATAATAAAAGATAAAACATGAAATCCAACCGTTGTTAAAATCAAGGCTTAATTTGTAAAATGATAACAATAATAAACAATAATGATAACATAAATAGCGGGCGGTCCCAAGAAAATTTGTTTACCTACATTTGTAAACATTTTATTAAATTGAAACAGGTCTCTCTTGTAAATGAGTCCTCGAGGCTCATTGAGACAAACAACCTGTATAAATAAAGGATGAATTGAAATTACTGTTTTAGAGAGCAATAAGAAAAGCCTGTGAATAGAGCAGCTCTGATTCTGTCAAACGTCCTACCCCCCCCCCCCCCGCAACTCAAATCTCCGCCCCTTATTGTCAGTTTTTGTCTGAATTCTCAGAATTCTTAACTGACTTACTATTAAATACTGATAAAATCATCATAATGGGTGATTTCAATATTCATGTGGATGTTGAAAGTGATATCTTAAGCATAGACTTTAATAATTTAATAGACTCATTTGGTTTTACCCAAAACGTCCGCACATCTACTCATGCTTATCATCACACTCTTGATTTAGTTCTGACCTATGGTATAGAGATTAAGGACTTGGTAATAGTTCCTCAAAATCCTGTTCTGTCTGACCATTTTTTAATAACCTTTGAGTTCACATTAAATGACTACACAGTCACTGAGAGTAAATTTCATCTCAGCAGGTGCTTATCAGAAAATGCTGTAACCAAATTTAAACAATCTCTTCCATCAATGTTTTCCTCTGTCTTGCAGAGTAATGCATCAGAGAACAGAGACTTAGATCATCTAGTTGATCATCTTACAACTTCAATACAAACTTCACTTGATAAAATTGATCCACTGAAAAAGAAAGTAATCAGTCAGAGGAAACTGGCTCCTTGGTTCAATTCTGAGTTACGTACTTTAAAGCAGCATCTAGAAACCAGGAGAGAAAATGGCACTCTACTAATGTTGAAGGATTTTATTTAACTTGGAAAGATAGTCTGCTAACATATAAAAAAGCTCTCCGTAAAGCTAGAACTTTATATTACTCATCTTTAATAGAGGAGAATAAAAATAACCCCAAGTTTCTGTTTAGTACTATTGCTAGACTAATTAAAAGTCCCATTTCTGTTGAACCATGTATCCCTACAACTATAAGTAGTGATGACTTCATGAGATTCTTTATAAATAAAATTATTTCAATTAGAGAAAATTCAAACAATCCTTCCTTCTACTATCTCTAGTCCCCTGTCAAAATTTTTTTTTTTTTCATTTAGCCTTTATTTATCCAGGTTAGTCTCATTGAGCCACGAGAACTCATTTTCAAGAGAGACCTGTTTAGGGAGCACATGGTGGGGTTAAGGGCCTTGCTCATGGGCCCAGAGTGGGGCGAATGAGGGTGGGGGCAAGTGTGGGTGTTTCACCTACCCCACCCACAATTTTTGATGTTGTCGGGGCCGGGGCGTGAACCGGCGATCTTCAGATCACAAGCCCACCTCTCTAACCTCTGCGCCACCACTCCCCCAAATGAGGCAACTTTAAAAGTTTCAGTAGAGCCTGATTTATGTTTGGACAGTTTTTGTCTTGTTGAGCTCTGAATTGTCAAAAATAATAACCTCATCCAAACCATCCACATGTCTGCTAGATGCCATCCCAACCAGACTGTTTAAAGAGGTATTTCCCCTAATTAATGTCCACATTTTGGATTTACTTAATTTGTCTTTAATGAATGGTTATGCACCACAGCGCTTTAAGGTTGCTGTAATTAAACCTTTACTTAAGACGTCCGACGTTGATTCAGAAATTCTGTCCAACTATAGACCTATATCTAATCTAACTTTCATTAAAAAAATTCTAGAGAAAATAGTTGCAGGTCAGTTGCGTGAACATCTACAAAGAAATAATCTGTTTGAAGAGTTTCAGTCAGAGTTTAGAGCTCATCATAGCACAGAAACAGCACTAGTAAAAGTCACTAATGATATTCTCATGGCCTCAGACAATGGACTTGTGTCTCCACTGGTCCTGTTAGACCTCAGTGCTGCATTTGATACAGTTGATCACAATATTTTACTACAGAGGCTTGAATATGATATTGGGATCACAGGCACAGCTCTAAAATGGTTTAAATCATATCTATCTGATATATTCCAGTTTGTAAATGTAAATAATAAATCTTCTTCATACACCAAAGTTAGTCATGGAGTTCCTCAGGGCTCAGTGCTTGGGCCAATACTCTTTACTTTATATATGCTTCCATTAGGTGAAGTTATTAAACAGCATGGGATAAATTTCCATTGTTATGCTGATGACACACAATTATATTTTTCCATTAAACCCAATGAATCCAATCAGCTACTTAGACTACAAGCATGTCTTAAAGACATAAAAACCTGGATGACCCTTAATTTTCTCCTGTTTAACACAGACAAGACAGAGGTTTTGGTTTTTGGACCTGAGCACCTTAGGAATGAATTTTTCAGTCTTTCTCCCTCCTTGGATGACATTAATCTGTCCTCCAGCTCTAATGTTAAAAATCTTGGAGTTATTTTTGATCAGGACATGTCTTTTATCCCCCACATTAAAAACGTTACTAGAACCACCTTCTTCCACCTGCGTAATATCACTAACATTAGAAACATCTGATCTGGGCAGTTTAGTTGAACAGTCCTGGTTTAACGCTTGTAACACTGGAGGTAAATTAACTGGCATTTGTAAATAAAATGTAAAGCACAGCTTGGTAAGGTGTCTGCACTGGTGGTGGTGAACGGTGTCAAAGCTATTTTATTTATTTATTTATTTATTTATTTATTTGGTTTGTTTGTTTTTTTTTCCTCTCTTTTCCTTTTTATTTTATTTTATTTTTTTATTTTCTCTTTTACGTTTATCTGTTACCACATCACTTCATCAGTCTTTTTCTCTTCTTCACCAACAAACATTTATGCACAAGCACACCAAAACATACACACGCACACGCACACACACACTCACACGCACACACACTTTATATCTTTCAACTTCTCTCACACCCAGATTCTACTCAATGTTCTTGTATCTTTCCACTTCAAACATCACTGTGTGTTTCTAAACATCTAAACAGGCAATCTCAAGCAAAAACTGTGATTTTAGTTGGATCTGTTTGTCTCTATGGTGACATGCGCTGGTCAACTTTAGCTACTCACGCATGTAGTGAACTAGGCCTGATGTCAAAACCTTGACCTTAGGACCTTATGGGACAGAACTTGTCATTTCATTGATTTGCATCCAGAAATACAGGTTGACCCATCCTGAGACTTTCTTTCTTGAATTAATCAAGTGAAAGAAGACTATTCTCTATTATCATTACCATTTTATGAATGTTTGATAATCAAATTGTGTTAGTTCAAACAATGTTTAAATGTTGAAGTGAACTACTCATTTTTATTAACTGTGAAACAGTAATAATGATTCTTAATCCTCATTCAAAGTGAAATCAAGTTGGAATACGTTACAGAGTAATGATTCAATTTCTTGATCGTCTGTTTGAAGTGAGCAAGTGATGGAAGTTGGTCAAAGTTCAAGTTTCGGTCAACTGCAAGTTACTGAAAAAAGAAATGTCATGTTTAACTTTTACAGCAAGATACTGGAGAAGTGACTCCACGAAGTCTGAATTCTTCATAACAATCTTTTGTCTGTTCTTAAACAATCTTAATCTTTTTCCTTGACTTTTCATAACACCTTACATCACAAAACACACCTCTGTTTGGTCCATTCGACCAATCAGAAAGTTCTCAAATGAACCGGAAGTGACCCTTCTTAAAAGGTGCAGCACTTCCTAGTTACAGCAGTTCCAGAGTTCATGAAGGCTGGAATTCAGGATGCTGCTGAAAGAGAATCAAACTGAACCAGAGAAGATCTGGGAATTATGAAAGTCTGTCCTGGATGATCTCACGACTCTGGAGGTTTAGCTGTTCTTACGGAGACGCTGAAAAGTGGCTCGAAGTGGAACTTTACGCCGGAACTGACATATCTTCAGAAAGGTAAAAGTCGATCTTCAACCAAAGTGTACCGTTGGGATAAGCTGGTCCAAAGGAGCGTGCATGTTCTGGTTAAAACAGACAAATTCCCTCACACATCTCTCTGTAGATAAACTTCATCTTTCCATCTTTAAAATTCTTCTATCTGCAAAAAATCATTCCAGATATTTTTAGAAATGTCTGAAGCAAAGTTTTTCAATCACCGCCGTGTGGTTGACGTTTGTGGTTCTGCTGGAAGTGAGAAAACAATCGCCGTGTTGTTTACTTCCTGTAAAACTGATTAATAAACTGTCGTTATTTTCAATTCTTGCCAATTAATGTAAATGTGTGATGTGTTAAACTTGATTATGTTAATAAATGGCCCACTGTCGTTGGTGAGTCAAAGATAATTAACGTTTCCGTCCACATTTTATTAATTCAGATGCACGTCATTATACAGTCCAGAAAAATGAAAGAATCCGTTTTAACAGTATGAATATATATCAGCATATGTTCTACTACACGCACAACTATGGGCACATTAAGGTTTGTGACTTGGAATGTGAATGGAACCAGTACTCAGCAAAAAAGATTAGGAATTTTAAACCAGCTTAAAAGATTACAGGCAGATGTCTTTTTACAAGAGACTCATAAATCTATTACAACTGCAGATGATCTTAAATCATATGACATTCCTGATGTGTTTTGTGCCTGTTATAACTCAAGATAAAGGGGAGTGGCAATATTAATACACAAAAATGTTAATTTTACAATATTAGACACAGTTTGTCAAGTGTTGTGCATTTCAGGTGAGGTATTAAGTCAGTTTTCATGACCTAAAATAAGGCTGAGCACAGTATAAATCACAGAGCCCTGAGTATGTGTTCTGGAAAAGCAAGAAAGGTTTATTTACTGTAACAAATCTAAATAATAGTATGGAACAGTGTGTAAAGTCTTTCTAATATACTATGTGTTAAGAGTGTGAACTTTAAATGATTAAGAATAAATGAATTAGTTACTGACTAAAAGTGAATATAATTGATGGTCAAGAGGTCAAGTTACCAGCTTAATGTTCGTGTGTGTCAAGTCACCACAAGAAGAGGAAGTCTGATCAGATGGCCAGGCCAGTAGGAAGAAAAAAGAGGAAGCTATCTGTAGAAAAAGAGGAAGCTATCTCCAGAAAACAGGAACGAGAAACCTTAAGTGAAGAGGCTCTCTCTGAAAAAGAGGAAGCTCTCTGCAGAAAAACAGGAAGATACACCTAGTGGCAGTTGAAGATAATTTAGCAATGACAGTGACGTTGAACATGTGATCTGACGTTGTAGAATAGTCCGTATCCAAGACTGTTGCTATGCATAAATTATGCAATGAGCAGACAAATGTATAAAAACGCTCAGCATTAACGATCGGGGCTGAAGCACTCGGAGAGTTTTAAAGGACAGTTCATTGACGCCTTCATTAACTAAAGGGAACTTGAAGATCCGAAGAGGAAAATAATTTTTCTCAGCTCAGCCCGGACCTGAAAGCCAACTCAAGTTTCCAAGATTGGATTTTATTGAAGGCAGTATGAAATATTCTTCAAAAGCAACTGAGGGATGATTGTCACCAGCTTCAACATTCAAGGATCCCCTTTGACAAGGGGTCTTTGAGAAGAGATGGTATGACACATACTAATAGCTGTCCTAAAATAAAATTAAATAATTAAAATCGCTTATAGCTATATATTCTAGTAGAATGTCAGGACTCTTGACAACATTTTGAGTTATTGGGATTTACTCATTATATTAAATTTGGTATTTTTAAAGTCGTAATTGATACAATTTAGGAGAGTTTCCCCATTTTTGCTGCATTATGGAATTCTGAAGATGCCTTTGTATTTTTATTTTTCTCCTTTTTGTTTGATAGTTTTTGAACACACTTTAGATTTTAACTTTTTTAATTTTTTATTTTTCCAACTAAACTTAATTTTTGATATTTTATTCCGAAGGATTCTGGGAACACAAGGTAAACTCGAGATGCCGGCTGACGGCTCATCAAGTCCAGTAACGATCTTGGGTTTCTGAGTGTTCTCTGGGGTCTCGGAGCAGAAAAAGTCTTCCCCTGAACCTAATCACCTTACCTTACTTTGGCTCAACAGACCTGAGCCATAGGATTAGTTTTGAGACCCGTTGGAGGAGAGGCTGCAGTGAGGGCGTGGCACGTGCCCTGTGCCTACCTCGCTCGGATAGCAAAACAAGTTACAGACCCAGAGGGTAGATATTTAATAATAAAACTTTGTATAAATAACTACAAGCTGTGTATTGTCAGCATATATGTCCCAAAATGAATTGATAAACTCTTTTTCAAGAGTTTCAGATTACTCTATAAACTGGATAAAATCCACAGTTCTACCAATTAATTGCTATTTCAACAATTCACTTACTACACAACTGCAGTCAGGGAATATTACGTACTTGGGTATCAAAGTCTTTCCTAGACTGGCAGATTTAACAAAACTAAACCACATCCCACTTTTAAAGAAAATTGAGGATGATCTTGCTAGATGCAAATCTCTACCCTTGTCTCTCATGGGAAGAATTGCTACAATAAAAATGATGGTTTTGCCTAAAATAAACTATATTCTCATTGATTCCAAATAAACCATCTGACTGGTTTAGATCACTGGACTCCTCCATCTCTAAATTTCTCTGGAAAGATAAACCCCCCACGTATAAAACTAAAAACATTACACAAGACCAAAGATAAAGGAGGACTAGAGCTACCCAATTTCTATTATTACTTTCTAGCCAACAGGCTAGAATACATCTCAAGATGGAAAAAACTCCCACCCCTTGATGAACCCTGGCTAGATGTAGAACAGACCCTTTGCAATAATATAATGATCTCAGACCTTCCATTCATTGGCTCAAACATAAAACGACAGGAATGCTTTAAAAGCATCAATATCAGCTCCTCTCTGACAGCTTGGTGGGAGTTTCTTAAAATGACAGAGTCTTCACTAATTCCATGCAGACGTACACCCATCTGGAACAACCCTGACATCCTACAACAGAATAATATGATAAACTTCCCAGGTTGGAGGTGTAAAGGAATAGAATATTTGGAACATATATATGAGGACGTAAACTATATGCCATTTAACAGATTAATAACACAATATGGGATTGATAAGAATAAATTTTTAGAATATCAACAAATCAAATCTATAACAAAAAATAAATTTAACCTTAATAACACTAGGATTGAAATACCAACAAGAGTATTAGAATTCCTAAATCTTAACCCTCCCAAATTACTATCTAAGGTTTATCGGACACTTATTAAAATAGATGAATCAATATCCCTTCCCATTGTAAAATGGGAGACAGACTTGTCAGTCAACTTTGACCAAAACTTCTGGTCTCAGATATGTCTAAGAACTTTTAAGATGATTAAAAACCCCAATTTACAATTAATACAATACAAAATCCTTCATAGAGTACACTACACAGGTCAACGGATGTTCAGGATGGGTTTCACATCATCTAATGTTTGCTCACAGTGTACAAACAATATTCCTGACAATCACATCCACGCATTTTGGTTCTGTCCACCTGTTCAGAGGTTTTGGTGCCGGATATGTGAAGACTTATCAAAGTGTCTGAGATGTAATATTCCACTCTCTCCGTCAGTTTGCTTATTGGGCCACTTAGATGATGTCACCTTGGAGACAAAGTCAATTCACATGATTTTTACTGCTTTATGTATAGCAAAAAAATCTATACTCATAAATTGGAAAAATAAAAATACTCTTAGTATTAAACAGTATAAAGACCTTTTGTTAGATTACATCAGTCTTGAGACAACCTGTACCTCCACATCAGAACAATCTCTCTGGGCTTCTTTGATAGGCTTCAACCTGTAGTGGAGGTGGGTAAACCCCTTTGATTTTGTCCCGTGGGGCATTGTGGTTGATGTGGGGGTGTATCGGGGCTGGGGGCATGGGGGGGTCGTGGGCCCGGGGCAATGGCGCTCAAATGGGGAGATTGCTTTGGTGGTTCTGGGCGTGGACCTCTGCTGGCTGCATGCAGGCCTCTGGGCGGTCTGTGCCGGCGGGCGCAGGTTGCTGGCCTGGTGGCCTGGCTGTTCCTGGGTGGGTTTGGGGTTCTGGGGGAGTGTTGCTCCCGGGCTGGGGTCCCGGCTTGATCTGGGGGTCTTGGGTCTTGGCGGGTATGTTGTCAGGGTCTTGGGCCGGTGCATGCACCGGCGCCCGGCCTGGCCTGGGGGCACTTGGTGCGCTGGTGGGCTTTGGGGCCTCTGCCGTGGGGGTGGGGGGGGGGACGGGTGGACTCAGCCTGGGTGTCTTCCTGCCTGGCTGTGGCTGCGGTCTGGTGCTTGGCTGGGGTTCTGGGCTGTGGGGGGCTGTGGGTGGGGGGGCTTTTGCTCAGGTGGCTCTGCACGGGGGTGTCTGGGCGTGTTAGGCATGTGCCCTCCCTTGCATGGGGTGCTCTCATTGTGGGTGTTGCTGTGGTGGACTGGTCGGTACTTTTGTGGGGGTGGGGGTGTGCTCTTGGTCATTGTGGTGCGCTGTCTGTGGCTGTTCAGGCACTCCTGGCTGATTGTCGCTGCTGGAGTTTGGTGGCTTCTTTGGTTGGGGGCCTGGGTGTTGAGCTGGGGATGAGGTTGGGGGTCTGGATGATCTCGGGGTGGCTTGGGTCGCTGGCCTGGGTTCTGGTCGGTCCTCGGGGCTATGTGCCGGTCCGTGGCCTGGGTCCCTGGTGGTGTGGCTGCCTCCTGCTCCTGGATGAATGCATTGGAGCCTCCCTCCCATCACACCACCACTCAAACAGGGCCTTTGGGTTCAGGTGCACTACTGAGCTGCGAGGAGGATCCTCCATCTCCGTGGTTCATGGAGACCTGGGCCCCAATTTTATCAAACAACCTAGACACTCGTATATAACATTCTCACGACACATGCATGTATAGGGTCTGGAGTGGGCACATGGTGGCATATAGGGGGTGGGATGTGTAATCATTCTCACCTCCGGGACCTGTGTCCACTCTAATATGTAGCATGTAGACATTTAGGGTTCTGGGCAAGGGTTGCGGGGGTGAACGGGCACTGCCTGCTCTCTGGGGAGGGGGTGGGTCTGTGCCAGTCGCCACCTCATCCCCCCCATTTTAAATGCACTATATAACAACGTGCATCAACATCTTATTTGAGTGGGGGGAGGGAGGAGTTGGGTCTTCCAGCTTTTCTTAAACCCTCATTCTCCGTCTGACATTTGGGGGCGGGGGGGGTAGGCTGCCTGGTTGGAGTCTGGCCTGTGGGTGGGTATTGGGCCTTTGGGGGCGATTGGGGCTGGGGCTGGTGCTCCGGTTCTCCCTGAATTGTTTGGATCCTTTTATCAGGGTTCCTAGTTCTGATGGCCAGCCCTTTGGCTGGGGTGGCTGCCGGGTTCTGGCGGGAGGTCAGCTGTGGTTGTGTGTGTGTGGTCGTTGGTAGTGCATGGCGGCGGTGGGGGGCATGGCTTCACTTCGACGAAGTGCTGGCTGGTCGCCCTGATGTGACATTCATGGTGCGGGGTGCTGTGTGTGTGTGTCGGGGGGGGTGCATGGGTGGCATGCCGGGGCTTCTCCGGGCCTGTTGTGTGGGGCTTTAGGGATGCATTGGTGCGCTGGGCCGGTCTTCCTCAGCTGCTGCTCCCTGCTGCTCTGGCCCCCGGCCTGGGGCCGGCTTGCGGTCACTGTTGGGCAGGTGGGGCGCATGGACGGCCCGGCAGAGGCTCTGTCGGGCTGTCTCTGTGTGCCTATTTGTCTCAGGTTGGGTTTTGGGTGGCCCCCCTCTCTTAGACCAGTTTTGGCCCCCCATTTGGTGGGTCGTGCTCCCCCCCGGTGGTGGGCCCCCCTGCCGCCGGTGCATTGGCGGCTCTCAGCAGCTGGGGCTGGGTGGTAGGGTGTGTGCAGGCCTGCCCTGGTGGCTGCCTGCGGGGGCTTGGGTGCTGGGAAAATGGAGCGTGAGATCAATAGGTGCAGCGTCATCAGTGAAGTGGGCGATATACCGATCTGTTGTGGTGAAGAGAGAACTGAGTCAAAAGGCGAAGCTCTCAATTTACTGGTCGATCTATGTTCCTACCCTCATCTATGGTCATGAGCTTTGGGTTATGACCGAAAGAACGAGATCTCGGATACAAGCGGTTGAAATAAGTTTTATCCGCAGGGTGTCTGGGCTTTCCCTTAGAGATAAGGTGAGAAGCTCTGTCATCCGGGAAGGACTCAGAGTAGAGCCGCTGCTTCTCCACATCGAGAGGAGCCAGTTGAGGTGGCTCGGGCAACTAGTTAGGATGCCTCCCTGGTGAGGTGTTCCGGGCACGTCCCACCGGGAGGAGACCCAGAGGAAGACCCAGGACACGCTGGAGGGACTATGTTTCTCGGCTGGCCTGGGAACACCTTGGGATTCCCCTGGAGGAGCTGGCCCAAGTGGCTGGGAAGAAGGAAGTCTGGGCCTCCCTACTTAAGCTGTTACCCCTGCGACCTGACCCCGGATAAGCGGAAGAAAATGGATGGATGGATGGATGGATCCGATCTCGGGGATTTTACTCAGGCATGTTCCATTGGTGTGGCCATGTAATTTGGACATTTTGGAAACGTTTGGACCAACACAGACTCGAGGTAGACGTCATTAAGTTCTGCCTGTCCCCAAAACAACTGTTTGTTTATCTGAATTTGGCTCCCCTGGCTGGCCTTGAAGACCACCTTATCTGAGTTCACCTGGAGAACATGTAATCCGACGCTCAGCCCTCCCTCAAGGAATTTCCAACTGATCAACAAGCGGAAACCAGCTGAATAAACATTGTGTCATCATTTCAGGACTCTTGGATTCTCATAGGCGTTGTTCTTGGCCATTCCTCGACATCCCTTGAGAATGTTTACGGATCTCACCAGAGGAAACTGGCTGATTATCCCATCCTTATCAGAACTCTTACAGTGCCCTCGAGAGCGTCCATGAACATTGCTCACCGCTCTCGTCGTCTCCCCCCTCCGCGGAATGTCTACGTCATTATGTGCTTGTTTGTGTGAGGTGTTTTTTAATATCAGAGTTTTTCTTCTCAGCCAAGAAGAAAGAATCTGATAGAATTTTTTTTGCCTCCAATTCCTATATGGGTCCAATTTCACTACTTTTTGTCTGTATAAACAGATCTTTCTTGTAAATGAGTCTTCTAGGCTAAATGTGACTTATCTGTCTAAATAAATGTTGAATGAAAAAAGGGTCAAGAAAGCCTTCAGCTTTTCTGTATCAACCTCATGGAACGGTTTGCAATCAAAGCTTAAACTTGGAACACTAGAATCTCTGAATGTATCTAATACCATGATAGATCCCGTAATACTCACGTTGCAGAAGTGTAATTGTTTAATTGAGTCATTTGTTTATTTAATTCTGTTTATCGTGACTATGTGTTGTAACTGAGTGTTCCCCCCCGCCCCTCGCTGTATGCTGTCAGTTTTGGCCAGGTCCCTCTTGTAAAGAGATCTTTTGATCTCAATGGGACAATCCTTGGGGGGCGGCTGTGGCTGAGTGGTTAGAGCAGTCATCCTCTAATGCGAGAGATGGGGGTTCGAATCCACCAGCAGTCACATGTCGAATTGTCCCTGGGCAAGACACTGAACCCCTCATAGCCTCTAATGTGTGTCTCATCAGTGTATGCATGTGATCTAAAGCTCTGATTAGTCTCATTAGAATGATTTGTTCAATTAGCTTTATAGAGATCTAGTAGAGTGCTGTATGAATGGGTACATGCGGACACAGATTGTTGTAAAGCGCTTTGAGTATCTTGAAATAAGATAGAAAGGTGCTATATAAGTACAGTTCATTTACCATTTACCATTTACACACCTAGGTAAATAAAGTTTGTTATTATTATTATTATTATTATTATTATTTGCAGCTTAACTCCCATCATCCTCTGGAGCACAAGTTAGGAGTCATCAGGACTCTATCACAGAGCAGACAGCATCCCCACTAACTCGGGAGCCAGGCAGAAGGAGAAATCCCACACAAGACAGGCTCTAGAGCAATGTGGATATCCTAACTGAGCCTTCCTGAAAGCAGAGAAGAAACCCAAACAGGACGCCACTCAGCCATCAGGTGAAAAGGAGGAACCCTGACCCAGACCAGTGGTCATTCCATATGTTGCGGGATTATCAGAGAAACTGAGACGTTTAATTTCTAAACACAACGTCCCAGTGGCTTTTAAACCCCAAAATACATTACAACAAAGACTGGTTCATCCCAAAGATCCAGTCCTCCGGCACAACAGTGTAATGTTGTGTATGCTGTTCAGTGTCAGGAGGGCTGTGATCAGTCTTACATCGGGGAAACTAAACAGCCACTGGCCAAAAGGGTGGACCTTGCACAGAAGAGCAACAACATCAGGTCAGGACTCTATGGTCTACACTCATCTCCAGGCCAGTGGTCACTCTTTCAGGGATGAAGATGTTCACATCCTGGACAGAGAGGAACGATGGTTTGAGAGAGGAGTAAAGGAGGCCATCTTTGTGAAAAGAAATCGTCCATCATTAAACAGGGGCGGAGCCTCCGGGTTCAACTGTCCCCCTCTTACAATGCTGTGATTGCTAGTATCACTCAGCCCTCTGTGAACAGTAAACAGCCATCAGGTGCTAATGATCCATTGTTAGGCTGATGGTCCTTCTTGATCATGTGAGCAGCTGGTTTTGGTTGTCAGCAGCAAACTGGTTGATCCACTCTGAGAAGGTGCTATTTAAGAGACTGAGCTGAATACAGCACCTCAGACTGAGGAAGTATCTCGGATGAAAGACGAAACGTTTCTACGTTTCTTTGTTGCTTTGCTTTGTTTTTGTTGTTGTTTTTTTTGAATGTCCAGAGAACCAGATTTAACTATTTTAGATGCATCAGGATAGTTTGACACTAGTTTTGAAAATAAATGATAGCTCAGTTACAAGTTGAAATACACCAAATCAAAGTTGAATAAAACTCCATTCATATTAACACAGTACTCTGTCAGGACTTTCTGACATGTCCTGGCATGCCGTTTAAAACAATCAGAATGCGTTTGAGTCAGAGGTATAGATATCCACACTGATATAAATAAATAAACCCCGCATGCAGGTCCTCTCATGCAACCCCATCACCTACAAGAATCACATTACAACTTGAAAGTAGCTCATAATTCTGTCCATGTTTGTTCCATGATTGTGTTACAAGACGCAGCAGATGTGTGCAGCTGCAGCAGCTCAGTCCCTGCAGCTGACTAGTCTCCCCACATCACAGCACGTCTGGGTCAGAACTCTATCTGATCCCGTTACATTTAACTGAATACCCAGAGACAAGGACTGAAAATGAACATACTTCAAGACTGAATATAAAATTAATCAATTTATTTACAGTGAACAACTGCAAAGACTGCTCAGGAATAATAATAATTAAAAAAATCTGTAAACAAGAAACAAAATCACATATCTAAATTGAACAATAACAGTAGTCACAATGAGTGCAAATACATCAAATAATGAAGAAAAACGATAGAATTTTAAATATAGATGTTTTTTGTAGAATCTGGTTCATCAGAGATCTAATGGTGAACTAAAGTTCATTCAAAGTTTATTAGCAGGATTTATATACAGTATATATTGTTTAATTTGATCATTTAAATATCTGTATTCTTTTTAATTTACCAGAAACTTCAAAATATATTCTCATCTTGTACTGAAACCTGTTTCAGAGTCTTACCACCACCAGCTGGTAAGGCATATGACGTCAATTTGAACCCGCCCACTAGAGCTAGTGTTGTTCATACCAGGATTTTCTAGTCCTATACGATACCGGGTACATTTCATGCGAGTATCGGTGGTATCGATGCCGATACTGAAACTTTTTGCAAATAGGCTTAATGTGTCAGATAAACCTAAAAAAAAAGCAGTGTATTCAAATCAAAGTTGCATAAAGAATGCAAGACAAAGTAATTTATTTATTTTAAACTCAGGAATATGTTGATGCAGTGGCCTCATTTAGTCTGAGCTTATAAAACAAAGGACATCATACAAAATATGTGAAAATGTTTTTTCAAACATTAAAAAGAAAAATCATAAAACTATCAAAATAAATTATTAAATATCTATTAAATAATGAGATATGTTGAAAACAATGTTATATTTTTATCCACATTTTTGTAGTATATATTCTTCAGAGTTCACCAAGTCTGTTTTATCTCCATTGCTCTGTATAATTTGATGACATCTGGTCCATGTAATCCACTTTAAATTATAATTTCTTTTTGAAACCTTACCTGAATAAATCTAGGCTTTTTTGCCCATGTGAGATTATCTGTGATACACATATTACTACACACTGAACTCATGCAACTATTTGTTGAAGCATGCATTTATTTTGTTAATTATTTCATAACCATACAGGTATGTATTAATCTGAACAACTCCAACTGCAGCAGTTCTTAGCTCTGCTGAAAGCTCCACATTTCCTCCCTCTGTACTTTGTACATGGATAGTCTTGCAGCCCTGAGGGACTCCTCCAGAAAAGCAGCACCTGACTCTCCTCCTCTGTCCGCCTCATCACTGCCTCATATTCTGTGTTGTGATTTAACAGGAAGTGTTTTACAAGGTTTGTTGTGTTGCTACAGCTCTTTACAGATTTTCCACAAACCTCAAAAACCGCTTCTTGGCTGTTTCTGGAGCCGAAATAGCTCCACACATGACTCTGTTAAACTCTGCTGCTGTGTCTACAGACTGAGAGACTGACGAGTAGCGTGCTGCTCCGCTGAAACACATTAAGCATTTACTCAGGTGGAAGAAAAAGTAGTTCCCTCCAACTGTATATCATTTAGACAAGATCTCAATAGTTTAGTTACTTTCCACCATCTTCCTGTTAATGCTATACATTACCTGAAATGACAGAAGTATCAAACTATCGATAGTTTGATTTATTCAATTCAATTTCAATTCAGTTTATTTATATAGCGCCAAATCACATCAAAGTTGTCTCAGGGCACTTTACAGGAACATTCACATAAAAGCCAATTAGTAAATTTCTCTATCTAAGGAATCCAGCAGACAAGTTGAATCTTGGCTTCGATGCAGTCTCCCATACTGCACAAGCACAGTGGCAACAGTGGAAAGGAAAACTCCCTTTTAAAAGGAAGAAACCTCCAGCAGAACCAGGCTCAGGACAAGAGACCATCTGCTTTGACCGGCTGGTTGAGAGGACAGGAAGGAGAGACAGACGAACACAGAATGGTAGGTCCAGGTATAGGTCCAGGTGTATCTGAAAGACACAAAAAAAAACACATGTTAAGGATAGAAAAAATAATTACAAATACAAAACAGGCTGAGCAGAGTAAGTAAAGACAGTAGTAGAGTGAAAATTGTGGTCAGTTTGTCTTCCAGCAGTCTAAGCCTATAGCAGCATAACTAAGGGACAGCTCAGGAAACCCAAGCCGACTCTAACTATAGGATTTAGCAAAAAGGAAAGTATTAAGCCTAGTTTTAAAACTGGATAATGTGTCATCCTCACGGACAGAGATTGGAAATGGTTCCACAAGAGAGGAGCCTGATAACTGAAAGATCTGCCTCCCATTCTGTTTTTGTAAACTCTAGGAACCACAAGTAAACCTGCAGTCTGAGAGCGAAGCGCTCTGTTAGGAAAATATGGAACAATAAGATCTGTAATATTAGATGGAGCCAGGTTGTTGAGAGCTTTGTAGGTTAGAAGTAAGATTTTGAATTCTATTCTGGATTTGACAGGGAGCCAATGGAGAGAAGCTAAAACTGGAGAGATATGATCTCTCCCAGTAACTCCAGTTAAGACTCTGGCAGCAGCATTTTGGATCAACTGAAGACGTTTTAAAGAAGTATTTGGACCTCCAGATAATAAACCATTGCAATAGTCCAGTCTAGACGTGACAAATGCATGGACCAGTTTTTCTGCATCATCTTTAGATAAGATGCTTCTAATTTTAGTGATATTACGCAGGTGGAAAAAGGAGGTTCTAGTAACGTTTTTAATGTGGGGGATAAAAGACATGTCCTGATCAAAATTAACTCCAAGATTTTTAACATTGGAGCTGGAGGACAGATTAATGCATCTAAGGAGGGAGAAAGACTGAAAAATTAAGTCCTAAGGTGCTCAGGTCCAAAAAACCAAAACCTCAGTTTTGTCTGTGTTCAACAGGAGAAAATTAAGGGTCATCCAGGTTTTTATGTCTTTAAGACATGCTTGTAATCTAAGTAGCTAATTGGATTCATTGGGTTTAATGGACAAATGTAATTGTGTGTCATCAGCATAACAATGAAAATTTATCCCATGCTGTTTAATAACTTCACCTAATGGAAGCATATAAAGTAAAGTAAAGAGTATTGGCCCAAGCACTGAGCCCTGCGGAACTCCATGACTAACTTTGGTGTATGGAGAAGATTTATTATTTACATTTACAAACTGGAATCTATCAGATAGATATGATTTAAACCATTTTAGAGCTGTTCCTGTAATCCCAATATCAAATTCAAGCCTCTGTAGTAAAATACTGTGATCAACTGTATCAAATGCAGCACTGAGGTCTAACAGGACCAGTATAGACACAAGTCCATTGTCTGAGGCCATGAGAATATCATTAGTGACTTTTACTAGTGCTGTTTCTGTGCTATGATGAGCTCTAAACCCTGACTGAAACTCTTCAAACATATTATTTATTTGTAGATGTTCATGCAACTGACCTGCAACTATTTTCTCTAGAAATTTTTAGAAGAAAGTTAGATTAGATATAGGTCTATAGTTGGCCAGAATTTCAGAATCAAGGTCAGACTTCTTAAGTAAAGGTTTAATTACAGCAACCTTAAAGCTCTGTGGTGCATAACCATTCATTAAAGACAAATTAAGTAGATCCAAAATGTGGACATTAATTTTGGGAAATACCTCTTTAAACAGTCTGGTTGGGATGGGATCTAGCAGACATGTGGATGGTTTGGATGAGGTTATTATTTTTGACAATTCAGAGAGCTCAACAGGACAAAAACTGTCCAAACATAAATCAGGTTCTAGTGAAATTTTTAAAGTTGCCTCATTTGACAGGGGACTAGAGATAGTAGAAGGAAGGATGGTTTGAATTTTCTCTCTAATTGAAATAATTTTATTTATAAAGAATCTCATGAAGTCATCACTACTTATAGTTGTAGGGATACATGGTTCAATAGAAATGGGACTTTTAATGAGTCTAGCAATAGTACTAAACAGAAACCTAGGGTTATTTTTATTCTCCTCTATTAAAGATGAGTAATATAAAGTTCTAGCTTTACGGAGAGCTTTTTTATATGTTAGCAGACTATCTTTCCAAGTTAAATAAAATCCTTCAACATTAGTAGAGCGCCATTTTCTCTCCTGGTTTCTAGATGCTGCTTTAAAGTACGTAACTCAGAATTGAACCAAGGAGCCAGTTTCCTCTGATTGATTACTTTCTTTTTCAGTGGATCAATTTTATCAAGTGAAGTTTGT
>NC_056518.1:3123888-3134926 GCF_014905685.2 Nematolebias whitei
GGGGTTTAGCCATTTTTGTGTTGCTATTGTCAGTTAGCTGTGGTGGTCATTTTGAATTTAATTGACAAGTACATCAGTTGAAGATGAAAATCTAGTAATGACTTTCTGAAAGTTTCATACAATCTCTACAGTGGTTCATGAGATATTTTGTTAACAGATAAACAGGATTGATTCCTATAGTTATTGATTTCATTCTATTAAAAAAGTAGCCAATAAGGAGCACTTGAAGTATGTGTTGTGATTTACTCTCACCCAAGAAAAAAACACTATAGGTGCTATCTTTACTTTAAGACTGCTGATGGAGAAGTACAGAGGTCAGAACAAACCACATTGTGACTTTTTGGATTTAGACAAAGCACATGAAAGGGTGCCGAGGGAGGAGGTGTGGTATTGCATGAGGAAATCTGGAGTGGCAGAGCAGTATGTTAGACTGGTACAGGACATGCATGAGGACAGCAGGATGGTGGTGAAATGTGCTGTAGGAGTGACAGATAGCTTCAAGGTGGAGGTGAGATTGAGGTGGGATTGCGTCAAGGATCGGCTCTGAGCCCCTTCTTGTTTTCTCTGGTGATGGACCGACTAACAGATGAGGTCAGGCAGAAATCCCCATAGACTATGATGTTTTCAGATGACATTGTGATCTACAATGAGAACAGGGACCAGGTGGAAGAGAACTTGGAGAGGTGGCGGTATGCACATGAAAGATAATGAATGAAAATCAGCCATATTAAGACAAGACTATATGTGTGTGAATGAGAGGAATGCCAGTGGAACAGTGAGGCTACAAGGAGCAGAGGTCACAAAGGTGCAGGACTTCAAGTACTTGGGGTCCACGGTTGAGGAAAATGGGGAGTGTGGTCTGTTTTTTCGCATTAGTTTTGGTCACGTTTTCACGAAGCTGTCGGCTTTTCAAATACAAGCATCAGCAATCATCTTTTAAAGACCTGCGGTGCGGGAGGAGTGCTTCTCTATTTCCCGGATTTGCCTCTGTGCTACAGGGGAGCAATCGTTTTGACAGCTTCAGTGTTGGACAGCAGCTCACCATGTTCATTCAGAACCCATCTGTCATCACAGATGTCAGGAGCGTCTCAAAGGAAGTCACACAGCACTTCAAAACGGATGGTCCCAGTTTTGTGCGGAGCAAGTCTTGTGGTGCTACATCGTGGTGAGGCTTCATCGTGGTAGGCCTAGCGAGTTGCTAACTTCCAACGCACACAAAAGCTGAGACCATATAATCACTGAGAATCTGCCTGCATCGGATCCACATGGCTTGATCACCCTAACCTTTAACTTGTGTAGTGGACTAGGTCTCCGACCAAAACCTGCCTCTGAAGACCTTCATGGGACAGGAACTGTTATTTCATTTATTTGAATCCAGAAATACAAATTAGCTCATCCAGAGACTGTCTAATTGTATCCTGAACTAATCAATTGAAAGAACATTCTCTTTTTTATATTATCATTACTATTTTACAATATCTTGATAATCAGAAGTGTGTTTAGTTCATCCATCCATCCACCCATTATCTTTACCCGCTTATTCCATTTTGGGTCACGGGGGTTGCCGGTGCCCATGTCCAGCAATCACTGTGCGAGGGGCGGGGTACACCCTGGACAGGTCGCAAGTCCATCACAGGGCCACATAAAGACAAATGAGACAAACAACCATTCACTCTCTCACTCACACCTAGGGACAATTTAGAGTTACCAATCAGCCTAACATGCATGTTTTTGGTCTGTGGGAGGAAACCGGAGTACTCGGAGAAAACCCACACAAGCACGGAGAGAACATGCAAACTCCACCCAGGAAGGCCCCCGGACCTGGGTTTGAACCAAGGACCTGCTCGCTGAGAGGCAGCAGCTCTACCAGTTGCGCCACTGTGCTGTGTTTAGTTCATACCATTTTTAAATGTTGAAGTGAACCACTCATTTTAAATCAATTGTGAAACAGTATTAATGATTTTTTTAATCCATCCATCCATCCATCCATCCATTTTCTTTACCCACTTATTCCATTTTGGGTCACGGGGGTCACCGGTGCCCATGTCCAGCAATCACTGTGCGAGGGGCGGGGTACACCCTGGACAGGTCGCAAGTCCACAACAGGGACACATAGAGACAAATGAGACAAACAACCATTCACTCACACCTAGGGACAATTTAGAGTTACCAATCAGCCTAACATGCATGTTTTTGGTCTGTGGGAGGAAACCAGAGCACCCGGAGAAAACCCATGCATGCACGAAGAGAACATGCAAACTCCACCCAGAAAGGCCCCTGGACCGGGGTTTGAACCAAGGACCTGCTCGCTGAGAGGCAGCAGCTCTGCCAGTTGCGCCACCGTGCTGCGCTTGATTTTTTAATCCTCATTTAAATTAGAAATCAAGTTAAATGTCTATTTACAAGGTAATTATGCATTTTGATCTTCTGTCTGAAATGAGAAGGAGTGATGTTGGTCAAAAGTCAGAGACAGTCAAAAACAAGTTGATAGAACGGGCTGTCGTGTTTTAAAACTGTCAGACAGTAAATAAAAAAACTGGCACCTGCAGTGTTTCTCACCTCGACAAAACATTTCTCTGTCTGTTCCTAAAACATTCTTGCTGTTTTCTTGACTTGTAAAAACCCTTTTGACATTACTAGAACCACACCCCTGTTGGTTGCTTCAACCAGTCAGGACTTACTAAAGTGACTGGAAGCAGAACTCTTTAAAAGTCGACACTTCCTGGAACTATTGGTCTTCTGGAGTAATGTCTTCTGAGGTTCTGGGAGAGTTCTAGCTGTTCTGGAGTTCTGGGGTTTTTCCACTGCTGAGTGGAACTTCGGACTCAGTTTTCCAGTCTGATGGAGTCATCCATCTCTGCTGTGGTCACGGCGCCTCACTGTGACTATCACCAGGCGAATGCCCTACAACTTCTGAGGAAGTTTGTTCTGTGGAACGGAGTATCTCACGACTTCTGCCGAGTCGCAGCCGCCCTGAGGAGACGCTGAAAGGTAGCGTGCCAGGGACTTCTTGACCGTAGCGGACCCATCCTCTGTCAAGGTAAAGAGTCGTCACGAGCTTCACGCGAAGTGTACAGCGGGCGAACTGCGTTTGGAAGGAGCGTGTTGTTCTGGTCTACAGACATACATCTTCCTTCAACAGCTCCCTTTAAACTCCTCCATATTTCCCATCTCTAAAACTCTTCTATCTTGCCAGTAATTAATCTAGAGGTCTTCAGAAATGTCTGTTGTTTTTATTAAGTAAAACGTGCCAAGTTTTATTAATCAGAACCAGATCAGTCTAATCAAGTGTACAATGTTTTGATGCTAAATTTTGATTCTATTAATAAATGACCACATTTATTATGATGGGTCAAAGAAAATTAACGTCTCATGTCACTGATTAAACCATCTACGCACAGTACCTTAGTCACATGGGGGTAATTAGCTCGAAAAAGAGAGAACTCGTTATTTTAAATATGGCTGTAGTGAAGCTCTGAAGCTAATCTAGCCCATAGAACACTACATCTGGTGGCCTGTACGGTCTCTAAAGAGCTTCTCGTGGCCCACAAGGTCTCTAAAAGAGATAATTTAGGACCCATCCTCCTCTTTAAACATTTTGTGGCCATACGGATGTTTAAAGAGGTATGGATTATATGTGACGGAGTCTGTGTTATTGTGGCATAACGCTCATGTTGGCATGAAAAGGTCCGTACTTTTGAGCTTGGTACAGGCATGGTTCATGCTTGTGGTGTTCAGAGAGCTGAAATCAATGTCAATGTGTCCGTGGTAAAGCTGTAGAGTGTACATCTGTGTGTGTAACGTGTAACTAAGCTGATGTTGTAGAAAAAACGCTGTATTCTGTTTAAACTGTAGCAGAGAGGGTTCTGCTGTCTGACCCGGTTCTGTTCACTGGACTCGTTGAACGAATGGTGTTTTAAATGGATAAAACGCTGTTTTAAAGCTGAGCGCCGACTCAGACCACTGTTAAATGCTGATCCGTTACATTTTTAACAGTAAATTGTGCATTTTGGAGGTTTAATGGGTGATTGTTGACCGGATTTTTCAGGCTAACTGCTAGCTGAGAGCTAGTATTCATGAGCTGTGATTGGTTGAAAACCGCTGTTTGGGTCGCTCAGATTCGCTGAGAAACTGGTGACGTATCTGTGCTTGCACTCCCTCTGATGTCAGATTGTAAAGCCCACCCCGTTGCTCACGTGTCTGTAAAGTCACGTGACACCGGAAATGTATCTCGGTTCAACCGAGCCCTCTTCTGTGTTTAAAATCGCTAAAAAGTGATGCCACGTTTAAGCTTTAAATCCGTTCAGAAAGTGCTGATTTGACCGTGTTCGACCGTGTGCTACGTCTAGCTAACGGCTAACAACCAGATGTCAACAGAACAGAACGGTTCATAGGAAGTTGTCATAGATTTCTGCTGGTAAAAATAAGCTTACACCGCCACCTGCTGTTGAAAGAGGGGTATAACAGTTTCCTGAAAGGAGGCTGCTCTCTGCCTTTTATTCAATTTTTGTTAATCCAGCCGGGTATGAGTTACTGTTTCAATAGCGAATTTCTGGTATATAGAACTGCTTAAAAAGCGTTTGAAAACTAAAGTTGCTGTGAGACTTTTAGAAAAATTGCAGGTTTATTTAATTTTAAGTGCTTTAGAGTAAATGAACACTGAAATAGCCTGGCTCTTGTATCTGTTAGAAATAAGTACATTAAGTAACTAGCTAAGAAAGCATTTACTTAGAATATTCATGCATTGGGGAAAAACCTACAAATAGGTGCCCATTCATTTGAAGAAGTTGGCTTATAACAGTACTGTTGAGTGAACCCAGAGCTTAAATAGTGTGTGAAACTCACTGCTCACTTAAATACAAATATTTACCTGTTAAAAACTGTAAAGTTGGCAACTGTTTCACTAGATAAGTGCTGAACAGTGAATAACCATGGCAGATGTGACAGAAAAGGATATTACTCCTTGTGAGGAGAAGGACTGGTTGGAGAGGGTGTTAACGATGCTCACAGAATCCTTAAATCCATATGGTGAACAGGTGGACAGCATGAACTCAAAAGAGTTATTGGACGAGCTGAAGGATGTTGCAGAGAGTGTGACCTCTACAGCCAGAACAAAGTCAAGCTTTGACCAGCTGGCTAAGTTAGCACTCTTATTGAAAGCAACATTTTATAGGGAGGCAAACAGAGCTGACGACCTTGCAATAAGGTTAAACAGCGAAACAGAGGAGTACCTCAAACTCGAGGCACAGTCTAAATTTGATCAGGAGACCTGTGCGAACGAGTTAAAATGTGAGAGAAAGCTCTCACAAGCTCAGCTGTCATTGCAAGCTCACTCATATGAGGAGAAGCTGAGGGAAAGAGAGATTAAATACCAGGCACTGTTTTCAGACAATGATACGCTACAACAACAGTTGCAGCTCACATCAAAAGCTCTGAATGAGTGCAGATTGGAAAAGGCAGCGTTAGTACAACAAGGCCTGCGTTTGTAGAGTGAATGTCATACATCACAGGAACGCTTAAAAGCCTGTGAGGCGAAACTAGCCGCTGCAACAAATGAGATTTCTGACGTAGGGCAAGGTTGTCTGGAACTCAAAGACAAACAAGGTCAGAGTCCAGGTCACCCACCATCACCTCAGAAGGATTTTACTGCACTTCCTGCTCTTAATCCCATTCCGTCACCTCCACATGAGTCTAGCGACACACCTCCACGTGCCATTTTGTTTCCTACGATACCGATAATACAGCCTTTGCTCCAAATTTCGGATTTGCACAAAATAGCAAAATATGTCCACCGCTTTGAGCCAGGGCCGTTGGGTTCAACTGACACTAAGGCCTATCTGAACAACCTTGACTTCCAATTAAGAAGCTATCCCAACGCTACAGTTGAGGATAAAGTAGGTTTGATCAGGCTCACTTTATCCAGGACGGTGTTTTCCTTCATAGAGCGTCAACCTGATGCCATGAGAAAGGATTACTGCCTATTATGTGCTGCTCTTATGAAAGAGTATTCCCCTTGCACGGGACCTGGCGGTTATCCAGCCGCGGACAAGGTCGTGCAAGGTAAGAATGAGCACCCCAGGGCATATTATTCCAGGATTTTGCAGGCTTATTTTGGTTACAGGAACGAGGCCAACATGGAGGAAGAAGAACCGTTTAAGTACGTGTTCAGCAAAAATCTCCACCCTGACATAAGGATGTTAGTGCAAATGATGGCTAATTTCAAAGAGAAATCCATCAGTGAGATAAAAAGTTGTGCTGTGAATGTCTTTGAAGCACATTCACAGACCAAAACACCAATTGAGGTGTACCCAGGTGAGAGGATTCCTGCCCAGTCATTAGAATTGGAAGGGACGAGAGCTTCAACTCCCCCTCCCAAAAAAGGCGGGAGGAAACGAGGTTTCCCCAGCAGCCAAACCACAACAGATAAGTGCCCCTGGTCCAGACGAGATCCTAAACGGTTTCTCAAGAAACCAGAGGATGAACGGATGTACCAGAAGGGGGGCGAATGCCCTAAGGGTAAAAAGTATGGCAACAAAAGTGGCCCATACAAACAGGGATCCCACCGGGAACCCCAGAGGGGGGGCACTGTTTCCCCACCACGTCGGGCTGGGCAGCCTGAGGCAAAAAAGAAACAGCAGCAGGTCCAGAAAAAGAACCGCAGTCCTCTGAGCTCGGATGAGACAGACAGGGTGCATCGGTTGTTGGACTTGTTGGAAGATGTCACCACGGACAAACAACCTAACGCTTTGTTTGGCGATATCATTGCTGATAAGTCAGAGCACACAGACAACACCGTTACTGCTGTCACAGACAGTCACCATGACGCTGTTGTGGTAAACTCTGACACGACCTCACCTGAAATAGGGGGAGTACAATCACACGTCACCGACGGTGACACGTCACAAACTGAATCCTCAGAAACAGCGATAGCTGTGCTAACGGTTCAGTCAAACCAGGGTGACACAAACAACAACGTTGCCGCTGTCATGGACAACCACTGGAACCTTGTTGTTACAAACAATGAGAGCCCCTCAACACACAGTGGGGGGGGGGGTGATCTCATACATCAATGACGGATGCCCGTCAAAAGCCGAACTCTCAGGAGCAGTAGCAACTGCACCAACGGTTCGGAAAAACCGGGATTACACAGGTAAAGGTAAACGTGTGAAGAAACGTCAGCCAAAACCTACAAGGTTCCTGTGTAACCTGATCAGAAAGGGGGTCGCTAATAAAGCTTACCTGTCGATCACACCTGAAGGGGTCGTCACACATGAAGCCCTACTGGAGGGTGGAGCCGACATAACTATTATGTCAGTGTAGTGAACTAAGCCTCAGGTCAAAATCTGGCCTTGAGGGCCTGCCTGGAACAAGAACTGTATTTCATTGATTTGAGTCCAGAAACACAAGAAGCTAACACCACCACCTGCTGATGGAGACTTGAAAAGTATGTAGAACAAACGTACGGGCCGCCAGTATGTAGATGAACATATTCTGTGATATATTCATAAATTAAACGGATTCATTCATTTTTCTGGACTGAATAATGTCGTGCGTTGAATTTAATAAAATGTATCGTGAGACGTTAATTTTCTTTGACCCATCAAAATGAATGCGGTCATTTATTTACAGAATCAAAGTTTAACATCACACATTTACATTAATTGGCAAATTGAAAAATAACAACATGGCTAATTTAGCAAGTTTTACAAGGAGGAAACAATTCGGCAATTGTTTCCCTTGCTTCCAGCTGTACAACAGACATTTCTAAGAATATCTGGAATGATTTCTAGCAGATAGAAGAGTTTAAAGATGGAAATTGAAGTTTAAGTTGAGAGAAAGGATGGATGAGGGAAATGTGTGTGTCGGCATCAGAACGGCACTCTCCGGTGAGTTCCCAGCTTCTTCCCCGGTACACTTAGGTGGTATAAATCAACTCTTTACCTGGAGATGTCTCCACTGGTACGGAGTTCCATTTAAGGCACCCTTTCAGCGTCTCCGTAGGAACAGCTGTGAATCGTCCGAAGTAGTGACGGTACTTGTTCGACACAAGTTCACCTCTTGGTGGACTCACATGAGTGGAGTCCGTCAGAAGTTCCACTCAGAGGTGGAAGATGTCATAATCCCCACAAGACTCGGAAGAACTGCGGATCATGTCGGGATTTTCCTGTTTTCTCCAGCACTTCTCGGTTCGGTTCTGCTCCCAGAACTGAACTTCTCTCCCACCGCACTCGACTGGAGCTGGCGCTTGAAGCTGGAACCTGAAGCGACTGGTTTGAACTAGGAAGTACCGACATTTAAAGAGTTCTATTTCCGGTTCATTTGGGAGGTTCCTGATTGGTCGTTTCGACCAGACAGGGGTGTGTTTTTGTGACGTAAGAGGTCACTAGAAGTCCGAAAAACAGCAAGAATGTTATGGAACAGATTGAAAATGTTTTAAAGACAGACGAGAGGAATATTTAGGCGAGTTGGGGGAAAACAGGTGCCAGCCTCTATATTTACGTCTGAGAGGATTTAAAAACATGACAGTTCGTTCCAACAACTTGTTTTGCGTTTGACTCCAACCTTGGACCAACTTACACTTGCTCATTCAAAGACAGAAAATCAGAAAATGCATAATTACTCTGTAACAGACCTTAACGTGATTTCTACTTTGCATGAGAATTAAAAATCACTAATACTGTTTCACAGTTGATTTAAAAATGATTAGTTCACTTCGACATTTAAAAATGGTTTGAACTAAACACACTTTGATTATCAAACATTTGTAAAATAGTAATGATAAGAGAAAAAGAGTGTTCTTTCAATTGATCAGTGCAGGACACTTAGAAAGTCTCTGGATGACTTAATCTTGTGTTTCTGGACTCAAATCAATGAAATACAGTTCTTGTTCCAGGCAGGCCCTCAAGGCCAGATTTTGACCTGAGGCTTAGTTCACTACATCAGCTAAACTGTTCGAGGAGCTCAGGACTGCCGCTAACGGTGTTCACAGGGAAATAACTCTCATAGAATGTGCTATAGGACTGCAGGGCCTCGCAGAGACGAGGACAACCCTAACAGCTAGAGCTATGGTTCACATGCAGGTTTGCCAGATGACACTATACCACCCGGTATATGTGTCTATGGTGGACTCATTCCCATTTTTGGTTGGCCAGGGTTTTATAAATCGTTTTGACGCGATTATAGATTATGGTACACAGACAATGTGGGCTAGAGTAAGCAAACTCTTGCCAATACTCATGCCTCCTGAGACATTCACAGACTGCCCAACAGCAGGCACTGCAGAAGGCACCGAGGACCTCTCGACAGAGAACACAGTCCCGGTAAGTTATCCTTCAAAAGCATGTGAAACCAAAAACACCCAACCGGTGAACCCGACTCTGACTGAATTACAAAGCCTCCTCTGCGAGCTGAGACAGTCAGGGCCCACCGGATACTACCTACCATTGGTAGTTCAAGGTGTAGAGATCCAAGGATCCCACGCCAAAGATGCTGTACTGTCGTCGGGGACAGATAAACCAGCTATCAAGGACAGAGCCGTGGACGGCCCTCAGAGGTCCTTTGACCCCTCCTGGCTGCTCGCAACTCTGTCAGTGCAACCTACAGCCGAGGTAATGGCAGTCACACGTGCACAGGCTACAGCCAAGCCGGCTGACAACACAGTTTCTGTATAACCCGTGCTGACTGACCCAGACATCATCCAACTTCAGAAGTTGGATCCTGCAATAAACTTGATGATGCTGTTTTTGACTGACCCAGAGAAAAACACTCCGCCTGAAGCCAACCTGGATTCCAATCCAGACCTTAAAGTCCTCTTTCAGCTGCGCAATCAGCTAAAACTACTCAAGGGCATCCTAACTTTAGCTCATGGAGCGACGTCCTCACCCGTGTTCGTGGTCCCCCATGACCAAAGGGGGGTGACATTAGTTAGGGTGATGTTACCAGACGCGATAACGTGATCAAATCTGACATTCGGAGTGAGTGACGCACCAAAACGTTGTTTTCTAGTTGCTTAATCACTACTTTTGTCAATGTTGAAACGTTGTTTTTCTGGTTGCTTAGTCACTATTTTTGTCGATGTTGAGACATCGTTTAATTGGTTTTGGTATTGTTTCTGAACACCCCCAGCAAGAATTAATTTTGTGTGTATTTTAGTTAGAGACTAATGCCCCTTTTCCACTGTCACAGTGCGGATCAGATCAGTTCAGGTTGGTTCAGATCGGCTCGGGTCTGTTGTGTTTCCATGTACATTTCTGGACCCCCTCTGTAGGCGGGGACTAGAATCCAACTCGTCTTACCACCTGGTGGCGGTAGTGCTCCCTTAAGCTACTTACTAGCCACCACTAAACGTATTAGAAGAAGAACACCCTGAAGACTTTGCCACAAGATGTTGTGGAAAAGATGTCATGCTCTAATGGAGTACCTCATGAGATGTAACTTTTAAACCTGATTCATAATCCTACCTTACTGCCTTCCCTGCCTGCTTTAAATCCATGTGTTTTTCATTTTAGTATAGATTTTTACAATAAAGATGTATTAAAAATATCTTCACTTTTATTATTTGCAGATATGCACAAGGTTCATGTTAAAATTGCAAAACATCACACTGTGTTGTAATCTTTGAAACTGCTTTTACAATAAGATACAGACTTGGAAACAATTAAGTTAAATTTTGTCGTTGAATTTTAAAGATTTGTCTTTCATTAAATTTAAAAACATAAATTTATTACTTATTAATCTAAAAAAGTTAAGTCTGGTCCTCTGGACATTCAAAAAACAAAACAAACAAAAAACATTTACTTTATTTATTATAAACTATATTGTTTGTTTTGTGAATGTTCTACCTGGATTATTGAGCAGCGTCAGGATATTACTTAATAAATAGTCAGTTGGTCTGAAAACACCATGGGGTCCTAGAAGAGTTGAAGAGGAGGCTGTTGATGTCTGTGCCTCCCTGGTGAAGATGCTGCTCCCACAACCCTGAAGCAGAAGATGATGGATGGATGGATGGATGGATGGATGGATGGATGGATGGATGGAT
>NC_056518.1:3134936-3142215 GCF_014905685.2 Nematolebias whitei
GATGGATGGATGGATGGATGGATGGATGGATGGATGGATGGATGGATGGATGGATGGATGGATGGATGGATGGATGGACGGATGGCGAAGGAGGAGACCATCAAACACAGCAGGAGTGGTCAGTTCAGGTGAACTCCTGCCTGTTTGCTTCAGATCAGCTGTTGAAATCTCTGCAGGTTAAAATAAAAGGTGCACCAGGACTTTCAGCTGAATCTCTCAGGCCACAGTTGTATGGACGATAAACGATAACTGATCACTGATAACTGATTTTTCTGAATTTTTGACTGTTTTTGTCTCACTTCATCCTAGAACCAAAAAATTTATAACATAATAACAGTTGAGCAGATTCTGGTAATATTTTCTTAGGATTCATTAAAGACCAAATGCAATTGGAAATTCTTCTCAACTTCCAGTATGAATTTAAACAACTATATGAACTTAATCTAAAAAAGTTAAATCTGGTCCTCTGGACATAAAAAAAAAAAAAATAAATCAAAGCAAACCAACAAAAAAATGTAGAAACGTTTCGTCTCTCATCCGAGAGACTTCCTCAGTCTGAGGTGCTGTTTTCAGCTCAGTCTCTTAAATAACACCGTCTCAGGGTGGATCAACCAGTTTTGCTGCTGACAACCAAAACCAGCTGATCACATGCTCAAGAAGGACCATCAGCATAACAATGGATCATTAGCAAACTGATGGCTGTTTACGGTTCACAGAGGGCTGAGTGATACTAGCAATCATAGCATTGTAAGAGGGGGACAGTTGAACCCGGAGGCCTCCACCCCTGTTTAATGATGGACGATTTCTTTTCATAAAGATGGCCTCCTTTACTCCTCTCTCAAACCATCGTTCCTCTCTGTCCAGGATGTGAACATCTTCATCCCTGAAAGAGTGACCGCTGGCCTGGAGATGAGTGTAGACCGCAGAGTCCTGGCCTGATGATGTTGATCTTCTGTGCTGGGCCATCCTTTTGGCCAGTAGCTGTTTTGTTTCCCGATGTAAGACTGATCACAGCCCTCCTGACACTGAACAGCATACACAACATTGCTCTGTTTGTGCCGGGGGACTGGATCTTTGGGATGAACCAGTCTTTGCCGTAATGTATTTTGGGGTTTAAAAGCCAATGGGATGTTATGTTTAGAAAATAAACATCTCAGTTTCTCTGATACTCCCTCAACATATGGAATGACCACTGGTCTGGGTCTGGGTTCCTCCTTTTCACATGTTGGCTGACTGGAGTCCTGTTTGGGTTTCTTCTCTGCTTTCAGGAAGGCCCAGTTAGGATATCCACATTGCTCTAGAGCCTGTCTTGTGTAGGATTTCTCCTTCTGCCTGGCTCCTGAGCTTGTGGGGATGTTGTCTGCTCTGTGATACAGAGTCCTGATGACTCCTAACTTGTGCTCCAAAGGGTGATGGGAGTTAAGCTGAAAATACTGGTCTGTGTGTGTGGGTTTGTGGTACACCTCAGTTTGCAAATGTCCTCTATCAGAGACTGAGACCTCACAGTCCAAGAAAGCCAACCTGCCATTTTTTACATCTTCTCGTGTGAACTTGATGTATTTATCCACAGAGTTGATGTGGTCAGTAAAATGTTGGACTTCCTGAGATTTGATTTTAACCCAGGTGTCGTCAACATACCTGAACCAATGACTTGGTGGTGTCCCTGAAAAGGACGTCAAGGCTCTCTTTTCTACCTCCTCCATGTACAGGTTGGCAACAATAGGAGAAACTGGAGACCCCATAGCACACCCATGTTTCTGCCTATAATATTGCTCCCCATATGTGAAATAGGTTGACTGCAGGCACAGTTTCAAGAGTTGACACAGTTGTTCTGTAGAAAGTGTGGTCCTGCTGCTCAGAGTGGTGTCTGATTTTAATTTTAAACTGACCACCTCTACTGCATCATCAACAAGAATGCACGTAAAGAGTGATGTGACATCAAAAGAGACCATTGTTTCATCAGTCTCCTTGATGACATCCCTCACCTTGTCCACAAAGTCCATGGTGTTCTGTAGGTGGTGTTCTGAGCTGCCAACTAAAGGGATGAGTACAGACGCCAGATATTTGGAAACATTATAAGTGACAGAGTTAATCATACTAACAATTGGTCTTAAAGGTACACCTTGTTTGTGGATTTTAGGTAAACCATACAGACTAGGAGTGGCCTCCCCTGGGTACAGTCTGTGGTACAGAAAACGGTCAATAGCCTTGTCCTGCTCCAAAATTTTCAGGCAATCTGTTAACTTTTTCTTGTAACCACTTCCTGGATCTCTTTTCAGAGGTTCATAAGTGTTTAAGTCACTAAGGAGTGTCATAACTTTCTCATGATAGTCTTTCTGGTTCAAAATCACTGTGCACCTTCCTTTGTCTGCTGGGAGAATGATGATGTTTTTGTCCTTGCTAAGAGTGGTGAGTGCATCCCTCTCCTCTCTACTGATGTTGGAAGGTGGTGGTTTGGCATTGCTGAGGCAGGCTGAAACTTTGATTCTGAGCTGTTCTGCTTCAGCCTCTTTAATTTTGTTGTTGCGGATGGCTGACTCAGTAGCTGTGATCATCTCCACCAGAGGAATTCTACTTGGTGCGACCGCAAAGTTCAGTCCCCTGGCAAGAATCTCTGTCTCTGGCTGGGTGAGCTGTCTGTCAGATAAATTTTTCACCCACTTTTCTGTCTCCCTGGCATGTAATTGACTACTGGAGTGTTGTCCTACACTGAATGTGTTGTTATTGGAATAGTGATGGTGTTGATGAGCTATTAGTACGTTAAACTTGTTTTGTTGTCGAGTCTTGGACTTGACATGCTGTGCTAAGCGTGCCTGATCTGTACAGTCCAACACTTGCTGAAGTGTGGTCTGATCTAGACACGTTGTTAGTTTCTGTTTAATGTGCTCTTCTTTGGCCTTCAAGGCCTCAATAGTAAAATTGGTCTGTCTCACCCGTTCATTCAGCAGCTGGGTCTGTGCCTTCTGAAGGATCTTGCTTGCCCGGTGCCCGCTGACCGAAGATTGTAGTTCCAGGCTCTTGGGAATGATGCCACTTTGTCGACATCTGAGGTTGAATCGCAAATGGTTCCTGTAGTCTGCCCTCTTCCTTGCTGTTTTCTCAAACTCTCTAACTAGTTTGAGGCAATCCTGGCCAAAGTGGTTCAAAATATCCTGATGCATGCTCAATAATCCAGGTAGACAAATCTAAAAAAGTTAAATCTGGTCCTCTGGACAATCAAAAAAAACAAAAAAACAAATCAAAGCAAACCAACAAAAAAATGTAGTGTAGTGAGAGATAATATGCGTCTGATATTATCCATAATTTAAACGGATTCTTTCATTTTTCTGGACTGAGTACTATGTAGTGAACCTGATCTGACCCTGATCTGACCCTGATGACCTCAAATCTATCAGATGGACAGGGACTGTTATTTCATTGATCTGAATACAGTCTGAGCCATCTGGTGACTTTCTTTCTTGAATTAATCAAGCAGAAAAGACAATTTTCTATGATCATCACTGTTTACAAATGTTTGATAATCAAATTGTGTTAGTTCACTCAATGTTACAGGTTGAAAAGAACTACTCATTTTTATTTTACATAAACAGTAAGTAATGATTTTTATTCCTCATTTAAAGAAGAAATCAGGTTAATATGCATTTCTTGATTTTCTGTCTGAAATGAGCCAAGTTTTGTAAGTATGTGAAAGGTCGGTTTTCGGTCAACTAAAATGTTTACCGAGAAAGATGTCATGTTTAAACTTTTGCAGAAGATTATAAGTGTGAGACTCCACGAAGTCTGCTTTTCTGCAATAATCTCTCTGTCAGTTGTTGAACAATCTCATTCTCTGACCTTGGCTTAGATAACATCTTACGTCACAAAAACACACCTCTTTCTGGTCCATCCACGAATCAGAAAGCTCTCAAGTGAACCCGGAAGTCAACCCATTTAAAATGTGGCAACTTCCCAGTTCATGTTAGAACTCCAGAGAATTCAGGAGAATTCCAGAGAAGCTGAAATTCCAGAAGCTGGAGAGCCTGAGGAGATGAAGAACTACAGAGTTGCTGGAGTTGAAAGATTCTGTTAGAGTCTGAGAAGTTCTGAAGAATGAAAGGAGTTCAGAGTTCTTGGGTGCAAACGCGTTCAGGATGATCCAGAGACGTTTTGGGATTATAACTTCTGTTTGAACAAACCACACACGACTATCTAAGGATTTCAGCTGCTCTCAACGGAGACGCTGAAAAGTCTGGAGGATTCTCTATCGAGCTGATTTACGTCAACCAGGTAACGGTCTCCTCTTCGACTAAAGTGTACCGGAGGCAAGCTGAGATCTGATGAAGCGTGCACGTTCTGGACAAACAGATTAATTCCCTCACATATCTCTCTGTAAGATAACTCCATTTCATCTTAAAACTCTCCTCTTTCTCATAAAATCAGTACAGATATTTTAGAAATATCTGAAGCAAAGTCCTCGTTCACCGCCGAGTGATCGATGTCCACTTTTTGTGAAACTTGTCTGTTATTATTTTCATATTTTGCCAAATTAATGTAAATGTTTGATGTTAAACTTTGATTCTGAAAATAAATGACCGCATTCATTTTGATGGGTCAAAGATAAATAACGTCTCTCGTTACATTTCTGTTAAATTCAATGCACGACATTACACAGTCAGAAAGATGAGGAACTCGTGAATATTGTATGCATATATATCTCATATATTGTCATACTACAACTAGTGGCACGTACGTACGTGACCACTACAACTGGTGGCCCGTAAAGTCTCATAAATGACTGTGAATTCGTGTAAACATTGATTTTACGTGTTGGCATGTATATAAAAAGTAACAGTTTGTCAGCTGTGCTGAAACGCAGCTGGAGCTGCGCCTTTCAAGCAAACGCTGCATGTTTAAGCGTGTTGGTCTGTGAAGCTCAGTGAAGCTCACAGGAAGCTGAAATTGTGTCATTGAGTCTTTATAAAGCTGACATTGTATGCCTGTTATGTTAACTAAAAGCTGATGAGCTGTGGAAAACGTTGATTCTGTTTAAAAGTACCGAGGTTCTGCTGAAAGACCAGGACTGTGGTCCGGTTCTGTTGAGTTTGAACGAGTATTTTGAATAGATGGATAAACGTTTTAAAAGCTGAGCGCCGTCTCAGAACACAGTTAAGAGTTAATCGTTACAATTTTTAACAGAAAAAGTGCATTTTGACAGTTTAAGAGACGAAAAGCTGACGAACTATTTTCAGGCTAAATCTAGCATGCTGGTTGCTTTAACGCTGCGTCATTGGTTGAAAAAGACCGTGTGTAACGTTCTCATTGGATGAGGGACGTGTCAATCACGCCACCCGGAAATGAAATTCGTTTTCATAGGGAAATAAAATCTGCTTTTTAAAGCTGAAAAGCGCCTTTAAAGTGATTTTGATACGCTGGCTAAGTGCTTCGAAGCATACTCGCTGAAATTTTGCCACGTTAGAGTTTAAAATTCGTCATAAAATGATGTTTTTAAACAACGCAGCGATGCTAATTTTAAGCTAACAGCTAACGACTGGATGAATGACGTGTCACGTCACTCCCCCATGTCGGAAATGAGCTTTGCCGTGCTTAAAATCACTAAATAAAGCTGCAAATGTCCCATAAAACTCGTGTTCATGCATAACAGTCGTGCTTGTTGAAATTACGCCACGTTTACGCTTAAATTCGTTCAGAAATGTTGATTTTAACCGAGTTTAGCCGAAGCTAACTTTAAGCTAAGCGGCTAACAACAGGATGTCAACCGAACGTCACAGGAAGTCGTCATAGACTCCTGCTGGTAAAAAGCTAAACACTGCACCCTCCTGGAGAAACTTAGATCGCAGTTTCACTTCAGTTTTAGGTAAAGAGTGAAATTAAACGTTTTTATTTTCTGTAAGGCAATTTTTGAGTTAACAAACTTCCTCAAAGCTGAATAAATACTGTTATCTTGCATTTTAAAAAGTAAGAGGTATTTATGCAAAGAAGCATTTACCAAAAAGATTTTATTCACTGATAAAACCTAAGAAAGGTACAAAATAAAATTAGAAACTTTTTAAAAGATACGGTTCAAATATTCACAGAGTTGAACAGTTTACTCATTTTGCTTGAAAGATAATACACGTTTAATTGCAAAATCACTAAATAAGAGTAAACTTATCAGGAAAAAGAGATTTTTCTGTTTAAGTTGCCACCTAAAAAAATACATCTTCCTATTTAATTTTAAATAGAAGCCACTGACAGGAGGACAACAGGAATAACAGTTTTTCTGAGGAAGGACTGATTAATCCTGATACATCATCAACTTTTCTTCTTCTTTTCACAACTTAGTTATATGAGTAACTGTTAAAATAGCAAATTTCTGGAACAGAACGGTTTAAAAAACGTTTTAAACTGATTTGCTGTGAGACTTTTTAGAAAATTGCAGGTTTATAAAAAATTCAGTGCTTCAGAGTAAAATACACTAAAAAGCGTTTGGTAACTTAGTATCTGTTGAAAAATAAGCACAAAAAGTAACACTGCCAGAAGAGCATTTACTTAAATATTCATGAATTGGGGTAAAACCTGAGAAAGGTACCCACATTTGAATAAGTTGACTTATAACAGTACTTCTGTGTAAACCCAAAAAGCTAAAATAAGTGTGAAAACTCATTGACTCGAATACAAATATTTACCTGTAAAATATCTGAAGCTTGCAACTGTTTTTAAACAGATAAATTGCTACACAGTGAAAAACATGACAGGTGTGTTAGGGAAAGATTTTGATGCTTATGGGATAAGGGACTGTTTAAAGAAAGCGTTGAAGCTTCTGACAGATTCCTTACATCCATATGATAAACAGGCAGAGCGCATGAACCCAAAAGAGTTAGTGGACAATCTGAAGGAGGTTGCAGAAAGTGTGACCTCTACAGAAATTACAATGCCAAACTATGAAAAGCTGGCTAAAATTGCAATTTTGCTGAAAGAATCATTCTATACGGTTGTTCAGAAAGCTGATTACCTTGCAATAAGGTTAAACAGTGAAAAAGAGGTGGTTCAGAGAATTGAAGAACACTTCCTTCAATTTAAAAGCGAACACGAAGTCCTCACAAAAAAACATTCTGACCAGATGTTTCAATCACAGCAAAATGCAAAGGCAGAAATTGATTCGCTGAATAGCAAAATAGATGTGCTTAACAAAGATCGGGAAGAACTCAGAATGGATAAACACATATTGCAACAGCTAAAGATGCGTTTAGAAAGTGATTATCATATATCACAGGAACGCTTAAAAACATGTGAAGAAAAA
>NC_056518.1:3152215-3179948 GCF_014905685.2 Nematolebias whitei
TGCTAATGATCCATTGTTATGCTGATGGTCCTTCTTGAGCATGTGATTATCTGGGCATGCATCAGGATATGTGATTAGCTGGTTTTGGTTGTCAGCAGCAAAACTGGTTGATCCACCCTGAGACGGTGCTATTTAAGAGACTGAGCTGAATACAGCTCCTCAGACTGAGGAAGTCTCTCGGATGAGAGACGAAACGTTTCTACATTTTTTTGTTGGTTTGCTTTGATTTGTTTTTTTTTTTGAATGTCCAGAGGACCAGATTTAACTTTTTTAGATTTTTCTACCTGGATTATTGAGCATGCGTCAGAGTGTTTTGAAAAGTTTCTGAAAGATCCAGTGACTCCTCCCCCTGACCAATCAGTGACCGACAGTGCGCTGACGTCACATCTGGACCCAACAAGAACCAGACCTGGGACCCCAGAGAAGTAGGTGCCAAAAATTGTGCGGGTTCCACCGCTGAAGGCACTGTGGAGGCAGTACGCAATCGGCCCTAACTAGTTACATAGGAGCACCAAAAGGCCCTGTGGATAAGGGGCTTTAGTGCACCACTGTCTTGTGGGGGGTACCCCAAGGTTCAGTTTTGGGCCCAATCCTCTTTTTATTAGGCCCAAGCTGCGAAGGCCTAATGTAATCGCTCAGTTCATTAGGCCCAAGTAATTTTTCCGTCAAATGAATTGGCCTTTTGGGGGCCTTAACATATCCCAAAACTCACCAAATTTGGCGGACACATCAGGACTGGTGAAAAATTACGTATTTTAAGGGCGTTGCAAAAAATCACAACAGAAACGGCTCAAGAGCGCCACCTTGAAATTTTCAATATACCCTCCGTCCTAACCTTAGTTTGTCGTAGAAGCATGAAATTTGGTAAACTTCTTCAATTCCCCAAGATGCACAAAAAACCCTCTGGCACCAACATTGTATGATAAACAGGAAGGTGGCCATTTTGGAATCTTGTCCCAAATTTCACACCTTTTTGACGGTTTACAGCCTCTGCATTTGAATGAGCTCCTCCTAGGGATTTTGCTCAATCGGTTTCAAACTTGGCCATTTTGTTCAAAAGGTATGGGGGACAAAAAGTTATCTAAATGGTGCGTTTCAGAGCATGCTGAAGGGGCGGGGCCAGACATCAAAATTTGACATCTCACCATGAAAAACAAAACGCTAATAGCTCCTACACGAACACTGTCTAAGACATCAAACCTTCAGTGATTGAGCCACATCTGGTCCCCTAAAAGACTAAATGGTCAAATCATGACATAACTTAAGCCACGACCCTTGAGAACAGGAAGTGTAAAGTTTTACGTTGAACGGTCCCTATCTGACCCCTGTGATCTAATCAGCATGATAGTGTGTCCAGTGACCGAAGACATGTTGGTGTAACTTGCTTTCCAACAATGACAGTTTTGGGTGGAGCATGTGGGCGGCACAGCGTGGCGAAGTAAGACGTAACACCATCTTAAGAATTACCTTCAAACTTGGCTAATATGCCCTAAACACATTGGCTAGTAAAAGTTATCAAAAGCTTGTGTTTTCGTATATGTTAAAGGGGTGTGGCCAGGCCTCAAAGTTGTGTTTCACGCCAATTTCCAAATGCTATAACTTTCACATTGAAAGACCGAAATGCACCAAACTTGGCATGAGTCATTCCTGTTGGATGCCTGATTATACTCTGTGGTCATAATCTGACGTCATCAAAGCCCCGCCCCCTCAGAACAGGAAGTCACTTTTTTTTACTTGGAATGTTCCCTCTCTGAAACCCTTGACCTAATCAGGATGATCCTGTGTTAGAAGACATATAACAAGTTGGTCTGACTTGCTTTAAATTAAAAACAGTTTTTGCTGGAGGATGTAGGCGTGGCGGCGTGACAAATTCACAAGTGACGCCGTTGTAATATGTTTGGCTCTAAATTGCACAGATTTGAGCCGAGGTGCACCAAAATCACTATGATTGATCATTATCCACCCCTTGAACAAGAATCCATAAGTGGCCAATAGCCTCCACAGCGCCCCCCCCTACATCATTCCTACAGTTATATCTCAGTGATACATCAACTGATTTGTACCAGATTGTGCGTCATCAGCGAGCATTTCTAGACACATTGGTATTGTTGTTTAACATTTGACTTCAGTGTGCCCCCTAGATTATTCAAACTATTATATCTCAGTGATAAATCATCCAATCGGTACCAGATTTACTGTGCATCATCAGTGAGCACTTCTAGACACATTGGTATTATTGTTTAACTTTTGACTCCAGTATGCCCCTTACATTATTCCAACAGTTATATTTCAGTGATACTGTCAGGATGGCACCATCTAGTGGGCCTTCCCCCTGTCTGTTCTCCCTTGTGTCTGAATTGATTGTTCTGATTATCGTCACCTGTGTCATGTCCTGGTTGTGTGTATATAAAGTCTGTCTGTCAGTTCTGTCATTGTCGGTTCGTCGTTGGGTATGTCCTGTCTTGTCCTGCCTGAGTGATCGTGTTTCTAGAGGCCATGTAAGTTTTGCTGCCATGTCAGCCTTTTTGATTTATTATTATTATTATTAAAAGTATTTTTATTTCATACATTTGCCTCCTGAGTCCTGCCTGCGCAACTGGGTTCTTCTGTCCTGATCTGCCACGAAAAACCCTGACAGATACATCATCTGATCTAGACCAGATTTTTTTGTACTTCATCAGTGAGCACTTGTAGACACATTGGTATTGTTGATTCATGACTTAACATAAGCCTGGTGATGATTATTGGATGACTCTTCCAGCTTGGCAATGTGTAAGATATAAGACTGAAACCGTATTCGCTAATTGTTGATTACCACATATGACATGTTGAAAAGCCTAAAGGAAGTATTTTACATTTGCAACAAAACAGGAAGTGACAATAACTCCTGTCTGGAAGGACAGATTTTAGCCAAACTTGTAAGGCTTGCAGCTGAACTCATACTGATATGAGTGGAAGGTGATTGCAAAGATTTGGCATATGCGCACCCTGGTGGACACATGCAGGAATGGCATGAGAGCATTCACGATGACAACTGGGAGGTATTGCTGGAGCTTCCACGGTCACAGGTGATGTCGAAGATTTGGCAAATGTGCACCCTAGTGACCGAGTGCGGGATAAGCATGACAGCGTTCGCGACTGGGTGAAGTAGCTTGTGCTCCTACATTTGCCGTAAGGCCGGAGCGGCGCTTTGCTGCAAGGGCCTTCAATGTTGCTAGCAGCTTTAATTGTATTTATATCCTCTGGGGGTTATCCTAAAATGCTATAAAAATTTGCAACATTTTTCAGTCAGGTCATCTGGACAGTAGGGATGCAACAATCCACTTTTTAAAATTTCGATCCGATCCCGATACCTAGAACTGAGTATCGGCCGATACGATCCAGTTCCGATATCAAGATCATCATTGTTTTTATATGAGGCTGTAATAATCTCCTCTCAAGTACAATTTGTACAAATATATGCATGCATGTCCAAAAAGGTAACTTGAGGTACGTTTTATTAAAGTTGGATAAGTTTTAAAGTTAAAATTAAATTCTGCTAACACAAAACATGTTTGTTTTTATTCCTAGCTTTAAAGTTGTTTTATATTTTATAAGGGGCAGATATAATAATTTTTTCTTCTTTCTGCACTCTTTTCATTCAATGTTTTCTTTTTGAAGATTTTTTTTAATTTTGTTTCATTTAAATGAATTAATAAATGAATAAAATAAAAATGTTAAATGGCTTCAAACACCTGCTAAGTTCATGGCATAAACCAACAGACATGTTCCTGTTTTTAGTATTTTACATCACTTTATAATGTAGCTGTTTATGTTTTTAATATATATAATTTTCAAATCATGTTTTTTATGATTGTCTACTGTTGTACTGATAAATATCTCCTGGAGGGTAAACTATATCTTGGCTGCAAGTATCAAGCTGAGAAATCCTTCGTTTTCTACAACTGATAGTGGTCGGTCATGAATCATGATGAAGTTTAGCAACTTCTCTATAAACATTTGAGCTCCACGGTTTCAGCAACATCTATTTCTTGTTCAATCCGAAGCAAGCAGCCTGATTTGGGGCAGCCGCGCTCAAGTCTGTCCCTCCTCGGTGACGAGCAGACTGAGCGGGGCAGATTGGACGCGGCTGGCCGGTGTTGAGTCACCTCTTTCGGTTTGACCAAAGAGTACTGCCCCGCTGAAGCCACGGAGCTCGAATGTCCATCGTAAAACTAACTTTACCATGGTTTAATGTGGCGCTATGGCTCTGCAGACATTGCACGTTGCTGTCTTGTGGTGTTTTTAGTGTAAAATACTTCCACACAGCGGACATGTTTAGATGAAAAGTTTGTTAGCTGTTAGCCACAGTGCTGCTAACTCAGCCCTCACATTGTAGCTGGCTGCAAACTATGAACAGGATTTCCTGAATGTGAGGCGGGTCTTATTACTCTGGGTTCATGAGACGCGCCGCCGTTCAGGAAATCCATTCCATAGTTTGAAGCCAACATGCATCATGGATCGGAAATATTGGCAGGAGGATCGGAAAATCCGATACGTAAATTATGCTGGTATCGGAGGCCGATACCGATACCGGATCGGATCTGCCCCATCCCTACTGGACAGTTTCCTTTTTTTTGCTGAAATGTTTCGCCTTCGGTCCAGAAGGCTTCATCAGTCAAGGAAACACACAACAAAACTGATTCTTATTCTTATTTAACCAGTTTGCTTCACAAGCAGAACTAGTTTGTTCCACTTTGGAGTAAGCTGTTGGGGGAAGAATCAGTTTTGTTTGTCAGTTTTGTTTTTAGGATTTTAGGTTGGCGAGGCTGACACATTGTTCAGTTTTAAGACTGGGCTTAAGACTTTCCTTTTTGCTAAATCCTATAATTAGGGTTGGCTTGTCATGCTATCTTAAGCTTAGACTACTAGAGGACAAACTGACATCATTTCCTTAAATGATTTGTTAAAATTGAATAGTTTTCATTTGACATTATTTCTATCTTAACATGTGAATCTTGACCTGCCATTGTGTATCTGTTCCTACCAAAGCCAGCCAGTCGAAGCAGATGGCCACTTGTCCTGAGCCTGGTTCTGCTAAAGGTTGCTTCCTCATGAGTGAGTTTTTTCCTTTCCACTGTCGCCTTCATGCTTGCTCAAGATGAGAGTTCTGTGATGGAGTTAAACTCAAAGCAATCTGCTCCTCAGATAAAAAATGTTAAATTATTATTTTTAAATATGTATGTTTCTGTTAACTTATTTTATATATGAATGTTTCTGTTCAGTGCCCCGAGACGACTTATGTTGTGACTTGTCGCTATTTAAATAAACTGAACCAAAATTGAAATGGTAAAGAGGTGAAAACGAGAGTCCATGCAGGATGGAGAAAAGTTTCAGGAGTGATTTGTGACAAAAGGATGGCAGCAAAGTCAAAGAAAAAGATTACAAGACAGTTGCGAAACAAGTTACAGTTGTATGGTCTGGAGACAGAACTGGAAGTAGCAGGAATGAAGATGTTGAGGTTCTCCTTAGGAGTGACAAGGATGGATAAGATTAGGAATGAGATCATCAGAGGTACAGAACAGGTTGAACAACTAGGAGATAAAGTTAATTCAATTCAATTGAAAAATACTTTATTAATCCCAGAGGGAAATTAAATGTTGTAACTCATCATCCTGGTTTTATTAAAGAGTTGTTATAGATGCTGATGGCTGTGGGCAGGAAGGATCTCTTGTAGTGTCTGTCCTACAACGGATCTGAAGAAGCCTCTGACTGAAGACACTTTGTTGTTGTATGACAGTCTGATGAAGAGGATGCTGAGGGTTGTCTATAATGTTCTTCATTTGATGAAGAATCCTTCTTTGTACAATCATCTCCAAATGTTCTAGAGGAGTCCCCAGAACTGAATCAGCCTTCTTTATGAACTTATTGATTAAGTCACTTGCTCTGGTGCTGCTCCCCCAGCAGATGATGGCAGAAGAAATGGCACTCTCTACAACAGACTTATAGAAGATATGCAGCATCTTGCTGCAAACACTGAAGGACTTCAGCTTCCTCAAGCTCTGTCACCTCCAGAGAGTCAGCCCAGCATCCGTCCATCCTATGTCCGACCACAGGCTCTCCTGCTTGGACTGGCCCTCTCTGACACTGGCCTCCTCCTCTAAGTACAGTCTGCTCTGTCCCTTCTTGTAGACGCTTCACTGTTGCATTTCCAGTCTAGTCTCTTGTCCAGGTGAACCCCAAGGTATTTATACTGCTCCACCACCTCCACTTCTTCTTCCATGATGCAAGTAGGGTAGGATCTATTCCTGATTCTCCTGAAATCTACAATCATCTCATTTGTTTTGTTCACATTCAAGATGAGATGATTTTTTCCACACCATGCCACAAATTGGTCCACCAGTTCCCTGTACTCAGCTTCTTGTCCATCTCTGATACACCCGACCACTGCAGAGTCATCAGAATATTTCTGCAGATGACAGGAGTCTGTTTTGTACTGGAAAACTGAGGTGTACAGAGTGAAAAGGAATGGTGAGAGTACAGTCCCCTGTGGTGCTCCTGAGCTACTGACCACCTGGTTAGACACACAACCCTTCAGTCTCACAAACTGTGGTCTGTCCATCAGGTAGTCTTTGATCCAGGTGATTGTTGAGGCCTCCACCTGAGTCTTCTGGTGTTTCTGACAAAGCAGATCAGGCTGGATTGTGTTAAATGCACTGGAGAAATCAAAGAACATGACTCTCACAGTGCTGTCTGCCTTTTCTACATGACAGTGAGTTTGCTGAAGCAGGTGTATGATGGCATCTTCAATTCAAGTCCACGCTGATAAGCAAACTGCAGTGGGTCCTGATATGTGCTTGTTTGTTTAGTCAGGTGGGCCAGCAAATGTCTCTCTAGGGCCCTATTTACACGGACACGGTGGGGGGAAACATGGGTTTTTTTCGTATGTTAAGTAGAGGAAAAGATTTGCGTTAACACGGACAAATTTAGTGTTTACATGCATCCGGTGGGTTTCAGGTTTCTCCAATATTGTGCAGATTTTTAGCCTTAGTGATTAAAAGGGAACACTCAAAAGATGTTTCTGTAGCTCTGTGCAAATCCCTACCTGCTCTTTCAAAGGCTTTCTGATGTCAACTGCTTGTTCCTGAAAGTATTCCTGACTTTCACCATCACCAATAGTAACAACAATGTCTGTTCTAAACTAGGGAACATTTTTCTTATGTTGTCAGAAAAGTGACTCCACTGTGTTTTTACACATTCAAATATTTACAACTGCATGTGCTTACTTTTATGTTATATATTTAATAAATGTGAGCTTAACCAAGAGCAACGATAACTCCCTGTCTTTTTTCAGGCAGCCGCGCTGCCAAATGAGAGATGGACGCTGAGTACTGACATCATAACAAAGAGCTATTAAAGTGACTGTACAGATTTTAGTTTTTATAATAATACGTTATAGAAAACTCTTCAAACATAACCAAAAATGAGGGTTCTTCAGTGTTAATCAGGATTTGGTGAAATTTCAAACATTATAATTAAAAATAAAAGCATATTTTCTAAAGTTGTTCCACAGACAATAAATTGACATTTTTACAACCTCTAAGCAGACATATTATGCGACCCCCAGTGCTCTCTAGCAACCCCCCACCCCCCCCCCCCCACCCCCAAATGGGGGTAGGGCCCCCCAGGTTGGGAGACACTGCTCTAGGAACTTCATGATGTGGGATGTCAGGACAACAGGTATATAATCATTGAGGGCTGATGGGTGAGTTTTCTTTGGCACTGGAACAAGGCAGGATGTTTTCCACAACACTGGAACCTTCTCCTGGGTCAGGCTAAGGTTGAAGAGATGCTGCAGAACCCCACAGAGCTGCTCTGCACAGACCTTCAGGACTCTGGGACTGACACCATCTGGACCTGCAGCCTTATTCCGGTTCAGTCTCTCCAGCTGCTTCCTCAGCTGACTTCTGGAGACGCAGAGGGGGGAGGCAAAGGAGGAATCATTATCTTCTGATTTGGTTGAAGACTAACATGTAGAAGAAGGGTCCATGACTGAGGTGGTAGATACTATATTTGAGGTGTGACAGGACAGCCTTGGGTCAATGGAGGGTGGTATATCTGTTTGGCTGTGGGCAAGAGAGGAGGATGCTGAGCTTGTTCCTGAACTGAACCTATTGAAGAACGTGTTCAGTTCGTTGGCTCTGTCCAGGCTTCCATCCTTCTGATCCTCCTTCTGTTTGAAGCCCGTGATCTTTTTCATCCCTGACCACACCTCTCTGATATTGTTCTGTTGGAGCTTGCTCTCCAGCTTCTTCTTGTACACCTCCTTGCTGTTTCTTATCTTGACTTTTAATTGCTTCTGTGTGCTCCTCAATAATTCCCTGTCTCCCTCCCTGAAGGCTCTTTTTTCTGGTTTAGCAGTTCCTTCAGGTCAGTGGTGAGCCAGGGTTTGTTATTGAGGAAACATCTCACTGTTCTGGCGGTGATGGTGTTGTTTACACAGAAGTTTATATAGTCGGTCACACACTCAGTCATGGCACTGATGTCCTATATGTGGCTGGCACAAATAAGAGATGCCAGACTGAGATAGTTTGGACATGTCCAGAGGAGGGACAGTGGGTGTATTGGTAGAAGGATGTGAGAAATGCAGCTGCCAAGAAAAAGACAAAGAGGAAGACCAAAGAGAAGATATGTGGATGCAGTTAGAGAGGACATGGAGGGGGGGTAGCTGGAGTCAGGACAAGGCTTGATTTGCAAATAATTGATGCCGGAACACAAATAGCAGGCAGTCCAGTGGGGGGTGGGTGCGAGGGTGAGGGTCCATGGGTCCTCCCCCAGAAAATTTGGAATAAAAGAGATGCCATTTCCTGCATTTTGGTGTATTTTAACAGGTTGTTAAACATATGTAAACATTTGATTAAATTATCCTGATGCATGCTCAATAATCCAGGTAGAAAAAGCCAAAAAAGTTCAATCTGGTCCTCTGGACATTAAAAAAAAATGTCCAAAAAATGTCTAAAAAAATGTCAGGTTGGCTTTCTTGGACTGTGAGGTCTCAGTCTCATAGAGAACATTTGCAAACCGAGGTGTACCGCAAACCCACCCACACAGACCAGTATTTGCAGTTTGACTCCCATCACCCTTTGGAGCACAAGTTAGGAGTCATCAGGACTGTATCACAGAGCAGACAGCATCCCCACTAGCTCAGGAGCCAGGCAGAAGGAGAAATCCTAAACAAGACAGGCTCTAGAGCAATGTGGATATCCCAACTGGGCCTTCCTGAAAGCAGAGAAGAAACCCAAACAGGACTCCAGTCAGCCATCAGGTGAAAAGGAGGAACCCAGACCCAGACCAGTGGTCATTCCATATGTTGAGGGAGTATCAGAGAAACTGAGACATTTATTCTCTAAACATAACGTCCCAGTGGCTTTTAAACCCCAAAATACATTAGGCAAAGACTGGTTCATCCCAAAGATCTAGTCCCCCGGCACAAACAGAGTAATATTGTGTATGTTGTTCAGTGTCAGGAGGGTGATCAGTCTTACATCAGGGAAACTAAACAGCCACTGGCCAAAAGGATGGCCCAGCACAGAAGATCAACATAATCAGGCCAGGACTGAGGTCTACAATCATCTCCAGGCCAGGGGTCACTCTTTCAGGGATGAAGATGTTTACATCCTGGACAGAGAGGAACGATGGTTTGAGAGAGGAGCAAAGGAGGAGGAGTCTTTGTGAAAAGAAATCGTCCATCGTTAAACAGGGGTGGAGGCCTACGTGTTCAACTGTCCCCCTCTTACAATGCTGTGATTGCTAGTATCACTCAGCCCTCTGTGAACAGTAAACAGCCATCAGTGTGCTAATGATCCATTGTTAGGCTGATGGTCCTTCTTGACCATGTGAGCAAGTGGTTTTGGTTGTCAGCAGCAAACTGGTTGATCCACTCTGAGAAGGTGCTATTTATAAGACTGAGCTGAATACAGCACCTCAGACTGAGGAAGTCTTTCGGATGAGAGATGAAACGTTTCTACATTTTTTTGCTTTTTTTTTTTTTTTTTTTGAATGTCCAGAGGACCAGATTGAACTTTTTTGGATTTGATTAAATTGATTAAAAACAGGTCTCTCTTGTAAATGAGTCCTTGAGGCCCAATGAGACTAACAACCTGTATAAATAGAGGTTGAATTGAAATTACTATTTTAGAGAGCAGTGAACAGAGCAGCTCTGATTCTGTCAAGCGTCCTAACCCCCCACCCCCCACCCCCCCACACAAACTTCAATGTCCGACCCAAACTCTTCTCACCTGAATTCAGTCCTGTGTGTTGTTCTGCTCCAATCTCTGTCACCACTGCTTTCCATTCTCTGTTGTCCAGCTGAGGACAATCATCCATCCATTTATTTTAAATGGTAAATGGACTGTATTTATATAGCGCCATTCTATCTTATGGAGATACTCAAAGTGCTTTACACTACAATCTGTGTCCTCATTTACCCATTCATACAGAACTCTACAAGATCTCTACAAAGCTAATTGAACAAATCATTCTAAAGAGACGAATCAGAGCTTTGTCACATTCATACACTGATGGGACACACATCAGAGGCTATGAGGGGTTCAGTGTTTTGCCCAGGGACACTTCGGCATGTGACTGCTGGTGGATTCAAACCCTCATTGGAGGACGACTGCCCTAACCACTCAGCCACAGCTGCCCTGCACTGTCTTTTCGACATTTTGATCACTGTTACTTTGACTAATTTTGAAATGTGCAATGTGAATAATACACATCAAATATTTCACTCATTATTATTTTTTTTTTTTACTGTAAGCTTTTTTATTTATTATCTTTGAAATGTATGCAGGAGTTCTGACACATTGGCAGTTGTGCGCTCTGCAGAGCTGTCTGGAGATGCTCCTGTGCATAAAACGTGCACTGTCTGCAGGGCGCACAGATGATTGAGGTGACGCTGACAAGTAGGTATCTCTGCAGCCAAATTCGGAAGGCGTATCTGGGCGATCACATCTGATTGGACTATAGGAAAATGGGCGTATCTGGGCGATCATATCTGATTGGACTATATGAAAATAGGTGTGTCTGGCCGGCCGCATCTGATTGGACGACAGAAAAATGGGCGTGTCTGGCTGGCCGCATCTGATTGGACGACAGAAAAATGGGCGTGTCTGGCCGGCCACATCTGATTGGACGATAGAAAAAAAGGCTGAACGATAAAATGCCGTAACCACAGACACATTATGTCTAAAAACAAAGTGTTATTGGCAGAGTGTGTTAACCACAGGCATATTATGTCTATGGTGTTAACCGGTTCGACATTAGCGGCGTCTCAGGTTCAACACTGGCGGCGTCTCGGTTCGACATTGCTCCAGTATACTGCCGCAACGTCTCCATAACTTCTTTTTTCGACTCTTAACACAGAACTTCCGGTTACATTTCAAAATAAGAGCAACATAACTAGGTAGTGGGGAGAGCTAAATGTTAGGTTTTTTTTTAATACCTAGCCATAACATTAAAAAACAAATTCCATTTTGGTTGTTGAAAAATGTGAACAAAGTTACAATCGATTCATAAAGAAAGAAAAATATTAATGATACTTAAACTGGCCTTGGGACAAAGGAGGTTTCCTTTAACTTCACATTTTCTTGTTCAACCTGCAGTCACTGCAGATGAGTGATTCTCAGGTTCTGTCAGATTTCTGCACCTGGAGCAGGTATTTCTGTTTACTGGTTAACTTCCTCAGCTGTCTCACATTTTAAAGGTCAACCCTACTCCATGTTTCAGTAGAAAACAAGCACATTTATGAGTCAGTACATAACCAGACTTTTGGCCCTCACACCTATACCCAGTTGCTTATGCTGCATGATGAGATCAGATTTATCCATATTTTAGAAATTACATTTAGCTTAGTCGACAAAACAATACAAATGAAGACCGTCTTAAAAAAACTCTTGGTTTTGCAGTAAGCAGCCTGATTTCAAACTGACATCTTGACCAAAGGTAAAATAAAAATCTTTGTGTTCTCAGAAAAGTTGTTTCAGGACCTCCAATAAACTTATGTACACATCAAAGCACACAAGACAGATTCAGGAATTCTCTTTGTTTTCCAGATTTCACATTTGTTATTACCTTCAAACATACTCAGACAACATTTGATGCATCATTGAATTTTTTTTATTGTGTTTATTGGGACATCCATTTTTAGAAGTCATCGTAGCATCTGTTGGAAACACAGAACATAGTACAGTTAGGGTGTTGCTAGTTGTTACTTAATCCTGGATTGGATTTTAAAGTTAATTTTGATATTTTTTTCACAAGGAAAAAAAAAGTTGATTTCCTAAAGTTTAACTATAAACGAAGGAATTTGTGCATTCAGGTAATTGAAAATTAAGTAATTTCTCTAACATCCAACCCATTTTAGCCACTGAGCCATACCAAACACCCATAATCTATTCTTGAATGAATTATTGACTATTATTGACAAATGACAGACGTTTTATTGAATAAGTTATTACTCATTATTGAATCATTGACAATTTACACTCATGTTTGTGTTAACTCATGTTGCAACAAGGTCAGCAACTTTTGACTATTACTATGAACGATGTTAAACTTTGGAGGTGATTTATTTTGAAAGGCAACATCAGATGTTGGTCAACATTGTTGAGCAACATCTTGGGGTCTTCTAGAGTCAACCTGAAGTGAGAGTGGTTCCTGACATGGCAGAAAGACATAGATATAATTAACAGCTTTTATTTGTTTATTTTTCAGCTAATAACAACTTTTATTCATTTGTTTTTCATATGTTTCAGTTATACACAGCTTTAAAATATTTATTTTTCAAGTATTAAGAACTTTTATTTTCAGCTTTTATTTTGAAAAGAACACACAGTTGTTGTAAACGTGCACTGAGAGCTGCCGGAGCCGAGTGGAGGCTCACTTTACCTGCATGGGAATTCCCCACCATGTTTTCACATGAGCTAAACTTCTAAAGCACGACAACAACGAGAGAACGGTCGAAACTATCGTGACCTACAATAAACGTACTTCAATAAAATGCATAAGTGAAAACATAACATACTTTATAAGTACAATAAATCATATTTCTTTGTCAAACATCACAAAGAAATGTTACCTCATCAATAATCCTCGTGACTTTGAGTTACCCATAGCCAATCAGTGTTCGCCGCCGACAAACGCCTATTAAATACTGTTAGCCAATCAGTGTTCGCGGCCCATAAACGCCTATTCGCCAGAAACGCCCACTTTTGGTCTGCAGAGAACCCCTTCTCGACGCTGACACCCCGCCCATGTCAAAAATTACAATGAGTGGTTAGTGCTACATTTGTGCTGGTTTGTGCCATTAAAATGTTCATTTGTGCTGCTTTGGATTCTGAGACACATAGGTGAAGGTGAATGGAGACACTTCATCCCTGCGGGACATGCGGTCAGCGTCTCTGCTGGCAAGAGTGTGTGCGCGAGCTGGTGCGCCTGCTGCAGCAGTAACAGCCACTCCACAGACATGGACAAAGTCTCATCTTGTTGTATTTTTAATGAATTATCAAAATAAAAATGCACGATGACTTTGGACTTTTATGGGCTGAGAAATGAGCTGCTGGATCCGAGCGAACAGTTGCCAAAACACACGCGGTGAAAAGGAGGGAGTTCCCGGATCTTGTTCCGACAGGATCCGGCTCAAATTAACCACTGAGTGAGGATAACATGTTTTTAAATTGACTCCTAGTGGCAGACTGAGTAAAAAAAAAGAGACAGAGATACAAAAATAAGTGTCTTTGTTTACTGGTGCAGGGTTTTAGGCTGAAAAAGAAGAAGAGACAAGGTGAGTATCTGGAGGAGTCTTTTACCCCTTTTCCATAGCACCTCTTTGGAAGGGTCTGACTCAGCTCGGTATGGTTCCAAGGCTTTTTCCACTAGCAATTATATGTGGAACCGGCCCCTTTTTCAGTCCCTTTTTCCCTGGGGTACCAAACAAGCTGAGCTGGCACCAAAACGTGACGTCAGAACATTGTCGGTCACTGATTACTGAACTAAAGTAATTTTAAATGCAACATGCTTCAGCAGTTCACTAAAGTCATTCTCCTGTGGTTTACCAGGGAAATATAAAAAAAATTACTCATCTCCACGATTACATTTTTCTTTAATGATAATGTCCCCATTTATGATGAAGGATCTATAACTTTAACTAAAATAACCACGTCAATCTCTCAGAAAAAAAGGCTAAATATTTTAGTTGAAAGTTCAGTAACTGGAATTATCATTAAAAAAAATCTACTTTCAAAATTTAATTTGTAATGGATATTTTAAAATGCTGAATTAGACAGAAATAGACCCGTTTAAACCCGTCATGCTGGCAAAAAGCTAGCTGCAGTTAAAACACAACTAGCAAGTTAACATGTTTAAAACTGGCGACAAGAAGTATTAATGTTGATAAATTGTGGTACAGAACAATCAGCTAATGCTTCACAATAGCAAAAAAGTGTTGTATTTTCATCAACTTACTGGAGAAAACACGTCTGAAATGTAGAGAATGAACTACGTTCAATACTGGAACAGCTGCTGTTTGGAACTATTTGCCGGCGCTGCTTGACCCACGTGACTTCCACATTCCATTCTTTCTATGGGAGTCTATGGGAGTGTCGCAACTCTCTCTCTATACGGCTCTGGCAAAAACTATTGGAATATTGTTTAAAATAAAATATTTAATAAATGTAAAAGGCTTGCATAATATAACAAAGTCTATGCTCAATAATCCAGGTATACAATCCAACATTTTTCAGTCAGGTCATCTGGACAGTTTCTTTTTTTGTGCTGAAACATTTCACCTTCAATCTGGAAGGCTTCATCAGTCAAGGAAACACACAACAAAACTGATTCTTCCCCCAAGCACTACTACCAGCTAGTACTACATCCTGGGTGACTCAGCTTATCCCTTGCAAGACTGGCTCTTAAAACCATTTTCTGACACTGGAAGACTAAGAGCAGAACAGCAAATGTACAACCAAAATTTTGTAGACATGGGTTGTTGTGGAAAATGCTTTTGGTAGGCTGAAGGGAAGATGACATTGCCTTCTTAAAAGGAATGACAGTGATGTAGAACTTGTGAAGTCCATGGTGCTGACCTGCTGTGCTCTACATAACCTGTGTGAAAGTCATGGAGAGACATATGAGACCTTACTGGATTAACCTGATGCAGAAGCAACTGCACTGCACTCTGGAGTGGCTGTGCCACAGGATGTAACACAAGGCAGAGATGTCAGAGATGCTCTAATGGAGTACCTCATGAGCAGTAACAGTTAAACCTAATCCTTAATCCTAATCCTGTTACCTTCCCTGCCCTAAACCAATCAATGCACCATATCAGTATAGATGTTGACAATAAAGATGTATTAAAATATCTTGACTTTTATTATGTAGACATAATGCACAAGGTGCATGCAAGGTCTTGAGACAGAAAAGGGTAGAGTGTCCTCTCTGGGTCAGGGAGGAGGTCCTGCCCCAAGTGGAGGAGTTCAAGTATCTTGGGATCTCGTTCACGAATGAGGGAAAAATGGAACGTGAGATCGATAGGCGGATAGGTGCAGCGTGTGCAGTGCAGCGTGTGCAGTGAAGCGGGCGCTGTACAGTTCTGTCGTGGTGAAGAGAGAGCTGAGTCAAAAGGCGAAGCTCTCAATTTACCGATTGATCTACGTTCCTACCCTCATCTATGGTCATGAGCTTTGAGTTGTGACCGAAAGAACAAGATCTCGGATACAAGCGGCCAAAATAAGTTTTCTCCGCAGGGTGTCTGGGCTCTCCCTTAGAGATAGGTTGAGAAGCTCGATCATCTGGGAGGGACTCAGAGTAAAGCAGCTGCTTCTCCACATTGAGAGGAGCCAGTTGAGGTGGCTCGGGCATCTGGTTAGGATGCCTCCTGGACGCCTCCCTGATGAGGTGTTCCAGACATGTCACACTGGGAGGAGACCCAGAGGAAGACCCAGGACACGCTGGAGGGACTATGTTTCTCGGCTGGCCTGGGAACACCTCGGGATTCTGCAGAATCCACACAGAGGTGTCTCCATCTCCTAGTAAGTAAGTAAGTAAGTAAAACTTTATTTATATAGCGCTTCTCAAGATAAAAATCACAAAACGCTTCAACAAATCAGATAAACAAAAACAAAAAACAAATTCAGGCAAAAGCAGATTTAAAAGGATAAGTTTTTAGCTGACCTTTAAAAGAAATCACTGAGTCCACTGATCGGAGAGTTTGAGGAAGAGAGTTCCAGAGTCTTGGAGCAACGGAAGAAAAGGCTTGATCTCCTTTAGTTTTCAATTTTGTCTGGGGAACAGTCAGCAGGCCTTGATCACAGGACCTCAGAGCTCTGATCGGTGTGTAGGGATGTAAAAGTTCTGTTATGTAATTTGGTGTTTGACCATGTAAAGCTCTCCAGGTTAAAACCAAAACCTTAAAATCCACTCGATGTTGAACTGGGAGCCAATGAAGTTGCTTTAAAAGTGGTGTTACATGGCAATAGTTTGATGATCCAGTCAGGAGTCGAGCCGTAGAATTTTGCACAGACAGCAACCAGTCTATGGAGGTTTTGTTTAAACATGTATACAGTGCATTACAATTATCCAGGTGCGATGAAACAAATGCATGAATTAACATTTCCATTTTTGGACGGGAAACAATATGGCTAAGTTTGGCGATGTTACGCAGATGGTAGAAACAGGAACGAACCAGAGACTTAATATGATTTTCCAGAGTAAAACAAGAGTCAAAAGTTAGCCCAAGATTTCTAACCAAAGATTTAGCTAAATGACCAAAAGGTCCGAGGTTCTGCTTTATCACTGCAGTTGTTTTTTTCTGGAGCAAAGATGATTACTTCAGTTTTCTCGCTGTTCAGCTGAAGAAAACTTTCTGTCATCCAGCTTTTAACTGAGTCCATACAGTTGAGTAAGATTTGTATTTCTGAAACCTCATTTGGTAAAAAGGAGATGTACAACTGAATGTCATCAGCATAACCGTAATATGAGATATCCTTAAAAGATGACAGTATTGGACCAAGAGGGAGCAGATAGAGCAAAAACAACAATGGCCCCTGTCAATAAACCTGGTGTCTGTAGTGATGATGCATGACAGACGACCAGCTTTAATAAATGTGAAGCCTGATCAAAGTTCTCCTCAGCAGCTGAAAACAGAAGGACTGAACTCCTGCTTTAAAAATCAAGCTAAAGATGATAATGTGTAATCAAAAGAGTTTTACTGTTTTACTAATAATCAACTAATGAAAGTATTGATTTTTAAGAATTGTATAATCCATTGTATGATTGTGTGATTTACTTGTGAAGTATTGAAGTAAAGAACAGTGCTGAGGCCTCATGTAACAGGGAACAAGTCCGGACATGCCATCTAGGACAAGCCTGGGCTTGCCTCGAGCAGTAGAAAGAGAACAAGATGTCATGGAGTTCGAACTCAGCTCATCTCATGATGACGCATTTTTGAGCAAAACAAAGTTCTGGAAAGTACCAGAAAACTGGTCTAAACCGGTTGAGGTGCAAAACAGCAGACAAGTTACTGGAAAAGAGATTATGTAATTTTCCAAAACCCCTCCTTAAGAAGAGGAGGGAAAAAGAGGTCTTTAAATACAGACTGAACGGATTGAACTTGGTCAATGCAGAGTCGAAGCTGAACTGGAGAGCCGAGCAGAGGGAATTACAGGCAAGAGGCAGCTCGTCGGATCAGAAGGAGCCCAAAAAGGAGTTGGATTTTACCAGTTTCGAGACGATGTTGGAAGTTAATTCTTTTCTTCACCGAGATGGGATTGGATTTAAGCTTTCGTTCATCGATACTTAAACTGGATGAGCTTCCTACTTCTATTAATAGCTTGACCTGGGCCCGTCCAAAATTCTGATCCTCTAATTTGGGATAGCTGTGCTTGCCTTCGAGGTTCGGCCGGTATCTCTCTCCTAGAGAACTGGAAATATGCCCTTACCATCACTGTGACTCACTAAGGGTCACCTCAAAATCATGGTAAGCGGACGACCTCATTCTTACTCTGCTCTGATTAAATTGTTTCATCAAATTGGAAGAACAACATACAGAATAAATTTGGGAGTACTGAATTTGTTACTGGTGAGACTTGCTCGAAGGTGCTTCTGGTTCATGAGGGAGTTGAGGGAGAACATCATTTGGCTTGATTTGTGAAAGGTCTATGTGAAGGCAGTATCTACAAATCCTCAAGGGCTCTTGAGTTTTAGAATTCCTCAGATAATAATCATCGCCTCACTTAGGGAAGAAAGTGTATCCTATGTACTCATGAAATTTAATCATTATAAAATTGTGCCTGATGCTGTATCCCCTGCTAAAACTATTGATTAAAGCAACGCAAAATGAATAATTCTGGACTATTATTTCACCCTTAATAAACAAAAACATGGTAATGCTTGGTTCACTTAACAACACCAATAAAGGAGGTTTTTGTAAAGGTTTCCTAGTAGATGAGATACAACACCCTTGTGCCCATTTCCAGGGCCCTAAAAAATACCAGAACAGTTAACAATTGCAACGCTAAAGTGAGAGGTGAGCGGCCACAACGCGAGTTTCTCTGGACCAGAAGATCCATCCCTGCTGCTTGGAGGTTCGAGGTAACAGAGTGAGATCAGGGTGTGACTCACGGATTTAAGGTCGTTAATATTCTGGATGAATCACCTCGTCGCAGCCTTAATGAGGCTACTTTAGACAGCTACAGGTAATACCACGGCGCTGAAGTAAGCTTCCGGACCCCTTGGAGGAGAGGCTGCAAGCAAAGGTGCTTATCGCTACTTCCAGTGGTTACCTTTGCTTATCGGAAAGCAGACACCCCAGAACAGAGCCCTGAGGGACACCAAAATGAACAGGGCAGGACTGGGATCTGAAAGTAGAGCAAGCCAAGAAGACTGATCTTTCGGACAGGTAAGAGGACAACCATTTTAAGGCAGAACCTGAAATACCAGCCCAGCTCTTCAGCCTGTCCAGCAAGGTCAGATGATCAACAGTGTCAAAAGCCGACGTCAGATCCAGCATAAGCAGCACAGAACATTTTCCTGCATCTCGTTGCATCAATAGATCATTTGAGACCCTAAGGGGAGCTGTCTCAGTTGAGTGGGATTTACGAAACCCAGACTGAAAATGGTCCAGAATACTGTGTTGATCAAGAGCAGCAGTTAAATGCTGGACCACAACCTTCTCAATAAGCTTAGCCAGAAAAGGAAGTTTGGAGATGGGTCTGTAACTGCTAAATGAAGAGGAATCCAAATTAACCTTTTTTAAGAGTGGGTGGATGACAGCACTCTTTAGGCAAACAGGTACTTGACCAGAAGCTAAAGAAGCATTTACTATGTTCAGTACACTAGGACCAATGCACTGAAAGACACCCTTAAACAAGCCTGCAGGTAGAATGTACAGAGAGCAGGAGGATGTCTTCATGGAGCTAACAAGCTTAGCGAGCTCATGAAGGGACACTGGCTGGAAGGAGTCTAAAATAACAGGCAGAGCTAGAGAGGGAACAGTCAGCCCAGGTGCAGGTGAAGGAATATTAGTTCTCACCTTACTGACTTTGTCTATAAAATAAGAAAGAAAAAGTTGGCAATCCTCATTTGAAGAGATGGGAACAGAAGGTGAAGCTGGGGTGGTAATGTCCCTGATAGTATTAAAAAACAGTTTGGCGTTTCCTTTGCTCCTAGCAATCAGGTTAGAGAAATAGGTTACCCTTGCTTCTTTAACAGCATTGTTAAAAGAGGCTAAAAGATCCTTTAAAAACAAAAGATGCACCTGTAGATTAGTTTTCTTCCACAAACGTTCAGTTTTTCTGCAAGAATGCTTTAAACATTGAATGCTGTCATTTATCCACGGTGTGGGGTTAGAGACAGGCAATAACCTCTTTTTGATAGGGCAAATATTGTCTAAAACAGAGAGACAATGTTCATTAAAATGATCAGTCAGTAAAACTACATCATTAAAAGGAGATAAAAATGGATTAAACTCAGCCAAAAAAAGGTCTGCTGTTGAGGAGTTTTAAAAGTGAGAGCTGACCTCACGGCGAGGTGATTGCTGTAGAACAGTTTGATATAAATTAAAAAGAATACAGTGATGATCAGAGATAAAAATGTCCTCAGAAGACAAACAATCAATGTTCACACCTAAAGTGAAAACAAGGTCCAAGGTATGTCCTTTGGAGTGAGTCGGTCCTGTAACATGCTGAATGTAATTAAAAGAGTACATTACACTGATAAAGTTCTTTGCCAAGGAGTCAGTGACGTCATCAACGTGGATATTAAAATTGCCAACAATAACCAGCCTGGACATCTTTAGAGTAGCTGATAAGAAGTCACTAAAATCCTTTAAAAAGTACCGTTTGGACCAGGTGGACGGTAAACCACTGCACAATAAAATGGGTCCTTAATCCCAATTTTAAAGAGCTGCAGCTCAAACGATGCAAAACGTCCGACATTAGATGTGCGGCAGGAAAACCCGTTTCTAAACACGGCTGCGAGGCCTCCTCCACGGCCAGACAGCCTCGGCTGGCTGATGAAAGAATAGCCACCTCCACCTGTGCGCGTTTTTTGCCGAAGCAGGAGACTCAGTAGCTGCTGCCTGTACAGTTTCTGCTCTGTGTAGAGTTGGAGGTAACCAGGAAAACCTGGAGTGGAATTTTAGTAGCTTGAGTATTCTCTGATTGATCAAGTAGAATGGATTTGTTCACTAAGAAAGAGAAACTGCACCACCTGAATGTTTCATATTAAAAGTTGTGGGGGGGGGGAGTCCAAATGAACATTTTTCTTAATGTGGGGGGGGACTTGTACCCTTCACATATAATGGTTGCGACGCCTATGATCCATCCATTAATTTCCAATTTTGTCGGTTTGATCCGCTGCTGTTATGGTCTTTAAGGTTATTTTCACACTGCACTGTGCAGTCAAGCCAACCTGTTGAACCAACCTGTTCCCCCGATAGCCTGTGGGGGCGCTGCACCAAGAACTACTGAAAGAAACAACACAAAAACCTCTGAAGACACGTCTTCTTCTTCTGGAAATAAAAACAAAAATGGAGTGGCATCAAGTTTTAGCAGTTTTAGGAGTTATATTTTGTCATTTTTCAAAAATGGACTCAGCATGAGCAGAAGATGAGGCAGAAGACCCTGGAAAATATTGTTTTTCACACTTGTTACACAAGGCAGCTGACGGGTCCATATAAGGTAAGAGAAATGTATGTTTGTTTGCCCTGCGCTGTACTCCACTTCTTGCTTGTGGAGCGGGGCCCGGTCTGTTTACATTCACACTGTACTCAAACCGCAATGGAGTTCTCTTCTACCGGACCGAGACCTAGGTTTTAGCCCGGGCCAGAGTTCTCCTTTTTGTTCCGTGACAGAGTTCGATGGCACGTTCACACCTCCCCAAATGAACCAGACTTTCTAGGAAAACGAGCTAGGTTTCGATTAAAGCCAAGTCAAGTCAAGTCAGATTTATTTATAGAGCACATTTAAAACAGAAACTGTTACCAAAGTGCTTAACAAAAATATCACATCATCAAATAAACAGTAGCATGATATATTTACAGCACATGGAATAAAAATATAAAACCAAAAACAATTAGAAACAATGAAATACTAAATCAGATCTGATGACCTTGTGTTAAAAAGGAATAATAACAAAAGCATAAACAGAATCAGCATCAATGAAAAACTAGATCTAAATCCGATCACCCTGTGTTAAATGTCAATGAGTACAGATGTGTTTTTAGGAGAGATTTAAAAGCAGAGACTGCGGTGGCCTGTTGAATGTTGATGGGCAGATTGTTCCAAAGTTTAGGGCCCATGACTGAAAACGCTCGATCTCCTCTGAGCTTCAGCCTGGCTTTTGTTATGGCCAAAAGCAGCTGGTTTGATGATCTCAAAGCCCGAGAAGGAGTATAAGGATGAAGAAGGTCGGAGAGATATGATGGTGCGAGGCCGTTAATGCACTTGAATGTCAGCAGGAGAATTTTAAAATCAACTCTGACACGCACAGGAAGCCAGTGAAGAGAGGACAGAACCGGAGTAATGTGCTCAAACCTGTGAGTTCCTGTTAGTAGCCGAGCTGCCGCATTTTGTACGAGCTGGAGACGTGAAAGTGAAGCCTGACTAATAACCCCAACATAAAGCGAGTTACAGTAGTCCAGCCGGGTTGTAATAAATGCATGGACTAGTTTTTCAAGGTCAGATCTGGACAGAACGGACTTAAGCTTTGCTATTTGCCTTAGCTGAAAGAAGCTTTTTTGTAGAACAGAGTTGATCTGTTTATTAAACGTAAAGTCTGAGACTAACACTACCCCGAGATTGGTAACCAACTGCTTTAGATGAGGCTGAAGGGAGTGCAGGTTTACAGGATCAGTGACAGTGGTAGAGCTTGGGTTAAACACAATGACCTCAGTCTTCTGATCATTAAAACCCAAGAAGTTTGCAGCCATCCAAGTCTTGATGTCATCAAGACATTTTAGCAAAGGGTGGATGGAGCAGGAACTGTTTACCATACCATACCATACCAATTTATTTATATAGCACTTAAAACAGCAACAAGGCCAACAAAGTGCTGTACAAAAGAACACAAACATGCACAGCAGACAGGAAAACATAAAATAGAAATACAGATACAAATAGCAGCAGAAGCTAACTAAAATGGCCAACAGAGTAGAGAACAGACCGGGCCAAAACAAATCACACCGTGTTAAAGGCAAGCGAATAGAAGTGGGTCTTCAAGCGAGACTTAAAGACTGAGAGTGTGGGAGCCTGCCGGACACTCAGTGGCAACTCATTCCACAGTCGTGGACCTGCAACAGAGAAAGCCCTGTCACCCCTGAGCTTACGACGGGTTTCTGGGACTGAGAGAAGCATCTGGTCTGCTGACCTCAGAGAGCGCGGTGGGACATATGGCTGCAGAAGATCAGTAAGATAGGATGGGGCGGAACTGTTCAGTGATTTAAAAACATACATGAGAATTTTGAAATGGATCCGAAGGTGAATGGGTAGCCAGTGCAGGGAGGCCAAAACTGGCGTGATGTGCTCTCTATAGCCTGCACCAGTTAAAAATCGGGCTGCAGCATTTTGGACCAGTTGTAGACGAGCAATGGAGGACTGACTGATTCCAAACAGAAGTGAATTGCAGTAATCAAGCCTAGATGTTATGAAGGCGTGGATCACTGTCTCAAGGTTCTTTTTGGAGATTATAGGCTTCAGCTTAGACAGCCGTCTCAGCTGAAAAAAACAGGATTTGACCATCATGTTTACGTGACTGTTGAGTTTTAAGGACGGGTCCATTATCACCCCCAGATTAGTGACCTTACTGAGTGTTTGGTTTTAAAGGCAGATAGATCTGAGAATCATCGGCGTAACAGTGAAACGAAATACCATGTTTCCTCAGGATTGACCCCAAGGGGAGCAGATACAAAGAGAACAGAAGGGGTCCAAGAATGGAGCCTTGTGGGACCCCACAGGAAAGAGGGACAGAAGCAGAAAAATGATTGTCAAAGTTAACACAGAAACTCCTGTCACCCAGATACGACCGGAACCATTCTAGCGCCACCCCTGTAATCCCAACCCAGTGTTCTAGCCATGACATAAGGATGCTGTGATCAACAGTGTCAAATGCAGCAGTAAGGTCGAGGAGTACCAGGATCACAGACTGACCAGAGTCATTTGCTAGCAGAATGTCATTACAGACCCTTACTAAAGCTGTCTCGGTGCTGTGCAGTTGTTTCTGACTGAAACATCTCAAAAATTCCATTTACATTCAAAAACTTGGTTAGTTGACTAAAAACTATTTTCTCCAAGATTTTAGAAAGAAATGGAAGTTTTGAGATTGGCCTGAAGTTTGAACAAGCTGCAGGGTCAAGTCCAGGTTTTTTAATTAATGGCGTTACCACTGCATGTTTTAAAACATCGGGGACCACACCTGTAGCAAAACTGCTGTTAATAATGGCAAGAACAGAGGGTCCAGTTGACGGTAGAACCTGTTTAAAAAATGCAGCAGGGATGGGATCAGCAGGAGAGCCTGAGGGTTTCATGTGACCAACGACCTCATTTAAAAATGAGAGTGAGATGGGGTCAAAGTGACTGAAGACTGCTGAGCAGGGGACAAGAACTGAGGGGTCGGCTGTGGAGTGTGGAATTGATGACCTAATCGACTCAACCTTTTCAACAAAATGCCTGACAAACTTATTACAGGTGCCGACAGAGGCCTCAATGGTGGCAGACTGAGGCACGTTTAGAATGGTGTTAATGGTGCTGAAAAGAACGCGGGGGTTGTGACTGTTTGAGTTGATTATTTTTGAGAAACATTTGTTTTTCTCCTGTTTAACGGTGGTCTGATAGGCTTTCCAACATGTTTTTAACATCTCAAAAGACACCTGAAGTTTATCTTTTTTCCATCGACGTTCAGCTCTTCTGCACAGGCGTCTCATTTACCCAAGGGTGGGGCGTGCGTTTTCGATTCCTGAGCTTTAACGGGGCGACTGAGTCCAGGATCTGTACACACGCCTCCTGATGCTGAGAAAGCAACTCCTTTGTAGTAAGACCAGCAGAGAGTTCAGAGTCTGAAACAGAATTACCAGCAAAGATGGAAGAGAAGAGTGTGGCGGTGGAAGGGTTAAAAATCCTACAGGGCTTGGGTGTGGGGGGAGGTGCAGGTTCACAAATCAATGAGGTGTTGAATAAAACCGGTTTGTGGTCGGAACAACCAGTGTCACCAATTTCTAAATCAGAAACAGACAAACCATGTGTTAAAACTAAGTCTAGAGTGTGGCCCTGTTGGTGAGTCGGACCAACAACACTCTGAACAAAGTTAAAGGACTGGATGAGGTCTAGAAAGTCCTGAGCTAAAGGTTTATCAGGGCAGCACACATGGATATTAAAGTCACTTAAAATCAAAACCCGATCATATTGGAGCAGAATACCAGTTAGAAAGTCAGCTAGTTCGTTTAAAAACTGTTTATGGTATCCGGGGGGTCTGTAAAAAATAGCACACAGAACTAGGTTGGAGCGGCCCAGCTCACAACAGAGCAGTTCAAAACTCGAATAATTAACAGAACCATGGAGCTGTCCACAGTGCAAATGTTTCTTAAAAACAGCCAATTGTTAGGAGTCGTGCTTTCCCTGGTCTCTGTCTCCCTCTAGTGTTCCAGATTTGTCTGTTCCCCCTCTGATGTCTGCACCTGTGATGTTTCACAGGTGTTCTGTGTTAGTCTTGTTAGTGTGTGTGTGTATTTAAGTCTGTTTGCCTGCGTCCCTCATTGTCTGGTCATTGTGTCTCACTGTGATGCTCCTCGTGTCCTGCTCCTTGTGTCCTGCGTCCTGTCCCATGATTTATGTAAGTTTGCTGTCCCGTCAGCCATCTTTATTTTGTAAATAATAAATAATTGATTTATATTATTTGAGTCTTGCCTGCCTGCCTGCACCAAATGGGTCTCCTGCCTAGAAATCATCACAGAAAGACCAGACCAAACCAAGACCCAGCAGGCAGCCCGACTCTCACTGCTCTGTCCCTGGAAGACAAGCTGCGGGGTCCTTTTAGAGACTTTGAGCCTCCAGTTACACCCCCGGCGCTTCCTTGGTTCCTGCTCCTGGCTCCTGAGGGTCTCACAGCTGCAGCCCCTGTGGTCGCTTCCATGCCTACTACAGTCCCCGTAGTTTTTCCATCTCCTACAGCCTCTGTATCATCCATGCTGTGTGAGGACTCAACCTGTCCTGAGCCCACAGACCCAGAAAACGTCTACTCCAGATCCTGTTGCTGCACACAGCCCCCGAGGTGGATCCCACGCTGCACGCAGCCTCCAAGGTGGATCCCACGCTGCACGCAGCCCCCGTGGTGGATCTCACACTTCTCCTGTTCCGAGGGGGTCCTGGCGGACGCTCCTCACTTCTCCTGTTCCGAGGGGGTCCCGGCGGACGCTCCTCACTTCTCCTGCTCCGAGGGGGTCCCGGCGGACGCTCCTCACTTCTCCTGCTCCGAGGGGGTCCCGGCAGACGCTCCTCACTTCTCCTGCTCCGAGGGGGTCCCGGCGGACGCTCCTCACTTCTCCTGCTCCGAGGGGGTCCCGGCGGATGGTCCTCACTTCTCCTGCTCCGAGGGGGTCCCGGCGGACGCTCCTCACTTCTCCTACTCCGAGGGGGTCCCGGCGGACGCTCCTCACCTCTCCTGTTCCGAGAGGGTCCAGACAGACTCCGCTCCTGCTCCAGATACTGCCGCTGAAGATCCAGCCCCAGACGATCCAGCTGTAGAAGAGCTCCTTGCTGCTGATCCACCTGCTGAGGTCCTCACTCCTGCTCTGCCCGACTTGTTCCTGCCTATTGGACAACCTCTCGGCCGTCCGCCTGACTGGCCCCGGCCTGGTGAATGGTTGCCTGTCTGACCTGTTTCCTGCTTTTTGGACAATCTCACAGTTCCCTACCTGAACTCTGACCTCCTTTGGTTTCCATGTGTTGTACCTTGCCCCTAGTGTACCCTGTCCAGTTCTTCGTTCCACTCGTGTCTCTTTTTTTTTCCTAGTGCCCTCCTCCCTGTTGGCTTTCCCCCTCCTCCCACCCACGTTTTGGGGGTGTGGGGTCTTGGAGACGTCAAGGGACGTCCTTGGGGGGGGGGGGAGGTACTGTTAGGAGTTATGCTTTCCCTGGTCTCTGCCTCCCTCTAGTGTTCCAGATTTGTCTGTTCCCCCTCTGATGTCTGCACCTGTGATGTTTCACAGGTGTTCTGTGTTAGTCTTGTTAGTGTGTGTGTGTATTTAAGTCTGTTTGCCTGCGTCCCTCATTGTCTGGTCATTGTGTCTCACTGTGATGCTCCTCATGTCCTGCTCCTTGTGTCCTGCGTCCTGTCCCATGATTTATGTAAGTTTGCTTCCCCGTCAGCCATCTTTATTTTGTAAATAATAAATTATTGATTTATATTCTTTGAGTCTTGCCTGCCTGCCTGCACCAAATGGGTCTCCTGCCTAGAAATCCTCACACCAATAATCCTCCACCACGACCAGTTGTCCTTGGAGCATTGAAAAAAGAACAATCCAGAGGTAGTAATTCCAGAAAAACACAGAACTCACCAGGGCAGACCAAGTCTCAGTGATGAAAAGAAAGTCCAGTCGGTTGCAGCAGAAAAAGTTGTTCAAAATAAAAGTTTTATTAGCCAGTGATCTGGCATTTATCAGGGCCATCCTCGTAGAATCCACCACAGGAGGAGATGGTTGCAGACTAAACAGGGCTGGTGTGAATGCACCCTAATTGTGCGGTAATCGCATTTTAGGTTTTTTTTAGCATCCCCCGGCATTGCTTCCATGTTCGCTGCTAGCCGTGAGAAGCCATCAGCTCCGACACCTCTTTAAACACTTTTTTGTTGTGAGTTGCTCTATCTAGTTCACTCTGAATTTTGTTGTCAGCCACCAAGCACAAAAACACTTGCACTTCAGCATTAGACTACAGTGATGTCATTATTGTTTTTAAAATCTGCAAAATAGGTCCAGTCGCTCCTCCGAGTTAGAGTTATTGCAAATGGCAGATCGGGTTTATGTGAAACGTTGCTGAAAAAACTAGTGACTCCACCCCCTGACCAATCAGTGACTGACAGTGTTCTGACATCACATTTACAGGCCAACATGGTACACTTGGAACTGCAGCGAAGGTGGTTCTGAAAAAGGGGCTGGGTCTAGGAATCATTGCTAGTGGAAAAGCCTTGGAACCATGCAGAGCCAAGT
>NC_056518.1:3189948-3211993 GCF_014905685.2 Nematolebias whitei
AAACAGCCACTGGCCAAAAGGATGGCCCAGCACAGAAGATCAACATCATCAGGCCAGGATTCTGCGGTCTACACTCATCTCCAGGCCAGCGGTCACTCTTTCAAGGATGAAGATGTTCACATCCTGGACAGAGAGGAACGATGGTTTGAGAGAGGAGTAAAGGAGGCCATCTTTGTGAAAAGAAATCGTCCATCGTTAAACAGGGGTGGAGGCCTCCGGGTTCAACTGTCCCCCTCTTACAATGCTGTGATTGCTAGTATCACTCAGCCCTCTGTGAGTAGTAAACAGCCATCAGTGTGCTAATGACCCATTGTTAGGCTGATGGTCCTTCTTGAGCATGTGATCAGCTGGTTTTGGTTGTCAGCAGCAAACTGGTTGATCCACTCTAAGAAGGTGCTATTTAAGAGACTGAGCTGAAAACAGTACCTCAGACTGAGGAAGTCTCTTGGATGAGAGACGAAACGTTTCTAGTTTTTTTTTTGCTTTGTTTTGTTTTTGTTGTTTTGAATGTCCAGAGGACCAGATTGAACTTTTTTGGATTTTTCTACCTGGATTATTGAGCATGCATCAGGATGTCGTTAAAGACCTTCAGCAGGGCAGTTTCAGTGCTGTGGAGAGGTTTAAAGCCAGATTGGAAAAGCTCTAAGATGGCGTGATCCTCCAGGAAGCACTTCAACTGGGACTCAAGTATTTTCTCCAGTACTTTAGAAACAAATGGGAGTTTGGACACAGGCCGATAGTTGGAAACGACTGAGGGGTCAAGGTTTGGTTTTTTCAGGAGAGGCTGCACAGCAGCATGTTTCAAGGATTTTGGCACCACGCCAGTGGATAAACTACTGTTTACTATGGCAAGAATGGACGGACCTAGAGTTGGAAAACCTCCTTTAGTAGTCGAGGGGGGACCACATCAAAAGGGGAACCAGAAGGTTTCAAGCTGCTCATGACCTGCTCTAGAGAAGATAGAGTGATGGGTTCAAAATGGTCAAAAGGAGCTACAGATTGAGGTGGGATGGATGGGTCATGAGTTGCAGGGGAAATGAGAGCCCGGGTGGTCACAATTTTATCCAAAAAGAAATTTAAGAAGTTGTCGCACAGCTCAGTCGAGGCTTCCAGAGGTGATGGTTCAGTGAGGTGGAGAACAGAGTTTAGGGTGGAGAAGAGGACACGTGGGTTGTGAGAGTTTGAGGTAATTATATCAGAGAAGAATTTTGATTTAGCAGCTTTTACTGTTTTCTGATAACAGCGCCAACTCTCTTTAAGTATCTGGAAAGAGACCTGCAGCCTGTCTTTCCTCCACTTTCGTTCCGCCCTCCTACATTGCTGCCTAGCGGCCTTGGTGACGTCACTCAGCCAAGGTTCTGCTCTGAGTTTTGATTTTTTTGGTTTTAACAGGTGCAACATGATCCAGAGTCTTTAAGCAGACAGAGTTGAACTGGGATGTCAGCTCCTCAGTGGTGGTGAGAAACACTGGGGGCTGAATGATCATTTCAGAGTTATAAACATCTGTGAAACGTGCGGCAGTGAAGTGGTTAATGGTCCGAGTGGGACGTGCAGGAATGTACGACTTAGGAGTTAGATGGGGGAGGGTGAACTCAAACCGGACGGCATGTGGTCTGAAAAAACATTATCACCAATAACAAGATTATTAACAGTCATATCATGAGTTTAAACAAGGTCCAGTGTATGTTCACGCTCTTGGGTGGGAACGTTTACATGCTGAGTTAAATTAAATAAGTCCAATAAATCTAAAAAGTCCTTAACCAAGGGCTTCTCAGGACAGCACACGTGCAAATTAAAGTCACCAATAATGAAAAGATGCTCATATTTTGGTGTGATTTCAGCCAAGATGTCAGAAAACTCATTTATGAAATCCTTAGACCGAGGTGGACGGTAGACGAGTGCAAATAACGTCGGAGGTGAATGTCTGAGTTCAAAGACACTCAGCTCAAAGCTGGCGCGGGAAACTGGAATGGGCAGTTGTTTACAGTCAAAAGTTGATTTGAATATTGTTAATAATCCACCACCACGCCGGCCTGATGGCCGCGGGGCGTTAAAACACAGACCGTTCGGTGGCAGTAATTCCGTCAAGGCGCTGGACTCACCCGGAGACATCCAAGTCTCTGTGATACACAGAAAGTCCAGATCGTGCTTTTGAAAGTAATCCCTGAGGATGAAAGTTTTGTTGGTAACAGATCTTGTGTTGACCAAACACATCCGGATATTGTCCAAAGTAGAGCTAGCAGCGGTGGAGTTAGCGCGCGCTAATGGCTGCAGGTTTTCAATAACATCCCCTCCAGGTCGGTCCGGGCTGCGCAATGGCTGACAACTCCCGCTGGTTACCTGGTCCGGGCACGCGGGAAGCTGGAGACCATGACCGCCAGCTGAAGAGGAAGTTGCAGCGTGCAGAGCTTTCAGCTTCACCAGCTGACCATCACGTTTTCCCCGGCGTCTGAAGCGAGATCTCTAGGCAGGCAGGTGAGGAGCGCAGCAAAGGTAAGCTGGCACGTCCGCCAGCAGTGGGGGAGGCGCGGGGGGGGGGTCCAGAGGTACGCTGATAATGGTCAAAATAAGCGACTTCAGTGACAGAAAAACAAAGATCCAAAAGTTGTTGTCTGTCATACACCAGCAGAGAGTTGATGTCACAGATGTGAAATGCAAAAAACAAAAATAATCCGAACACCATCAGCAGAGGTGGATTACAAGCCATGTACACGGGCGCCATCTTACCGGAGTGTCCAACCCCTATCAAGGAGACTGGTTCCAGAGCCGTGCGTTAAGGTAAGTCCAACAAGTTCTAGCCGGAATCTCTCAACCTCACTCACCAGCTCAGGCTCCTTCCCCACCAGAGGGGTGGCATTCTACGTCCCGAGAGCCAGCTTGTGTAGACCTGGCTCCAGAGTGGGGCCCTGGTGACCTGTGTCTGTGCAAGGGAACATTGTTTCCGTTAATTGTTATAATCATAAGGGGTCTTTGGGCTGTACTTTGTCTGGTCCCTCACCTAGGACCTGCCTGCCTTGGGTGACCCTACAAGGGGCTTGAAGCCCCTGACAGCATAGCTCCTTTGGGACACTCAAACCCCACCACCACAGTAAAAGCTCCCACATACTCAGGTGTACTGTGTGTATTCTGTGAGCCACGCTGACTATGCGCGCACTGTCTGCAGATGGTTGAGAATTCATACTCGAACGTATACCCTGATGGGCTGTAGCCCAGCACTGCAGTAAAGGGGCATTTACCTTCGGGACAAATTGAGGTTGCAGATTGGTCATGTGCCAACACGTCTACTGGATTGATTGATAGGTCCCCCCCCCACAAAAAAAAAAAGAGAGAGCTGCCAGTGGCCCTGGGTAGAGGCCGCTGGCAGCCCAGGAGCAGCGGCAGAGGTGTTCTGTACCTCTTCATTTATATGTTGTTAATTCAAATTTCTAAAAAAAAAACCAGGTAGCGTTGGCCCTGCAGCCCACATATCAGACCGGCCCACTGGGAAATCTCTTGACCCTCCCGCAGCCATGCTGGACCTGATTTTAATTATCTCGTGACAAATTCCTTCATTTCTAACAATTTCAGTCCTACGCTATCGTCAACAGACGAGGAGGAAGAGATCGCTTGACTCATTGGCAAAAAAAACAAAAGAAAAGGTCATTAACCCAGACCAGGGATGAAGAAGTGGAATTTAATACATTGGTGTTGCATACAAAACAGTCCGTCGCCTGGCAGTTTATTGTACGACAGAGTACGCATACACGGTCGTAAAAATGGATCTTTGCTCGGACATGGTTTGCGGACGTCCACTTTGAGTCTGTTATGCGCGGACCTCTGCGGAGTAAAGTACACCTGAGTATGTGGCGGACTTAAGGTGGCAGCCCAGGGAGGGGGTTGGCCTTGGTCTTATTTGCTGTAAATGACAGAATAGTCAGCTTTCTTTTCTTCTTGTTGAGGAACATTATTCTAAAAAAATTCCAATCTCTTTGTAGGCATTTTTTGCAGACTTGTGAACCTATGTCTGTCTTTACTTATGAGAAATTCAACCTCCCACACGATTTTTTGAAAGCCAATCCCCGACTGACTTGTTAAAAATTCACCAATTATTTTCAGCACAAAAAAAAAAGAAACTGTCCAGATGACCTGACTGAAAAATGTTGGATTGTATACCTGGATTATTGAGTATGGACTTTGTTGTTTTCAACCAGTTTGACAAGACTGTCAACAAGGAAGAGGGCCGGCAATGGAGGAGGAGTACCAAAAAGACCATCTTATCGCAAGCAGAACTGGTTTGTTCCCCTTTGGAGTAAGCTGTTGGGGGAAGAATCAGTTTTGTTGTGTATTTCCTTGACTGATGAAGCCTTCTGGACTGAAGGCGGAACGTTTCAGCACAAAAAAAAGAAACTGTCCAAATGAACTGACTGAAAAATGTTGGCTTGTATACCTGGATTATTGAGCATGGACTTTGTTGTTTTCAACCAGTTTGACAAGACTGTCATCAAGGAAGAGGGCTGGCAATGGAGGAGGGGGCGTACCAAAGAGACCATCTTATCACAAGCAGAACTGGTTTGTTCCACTTTGGAGTAAGCTGTTGGGAGAAGAATCAGTTCTATTTCGTATAGGCTTCGCCCTTTAAGGCTGTTGCTTAGTGGGTTTCATCCCATCATGCGAAGCATCACACTGAAAAATTTAGTGCACGCACACCTACTGTGTGGGCCCCACCCGGTCTGTATAAATTACGTTAAGAGCGGGTAATCGGCTCCCATTTTTTCTTCAGCGAGCTAATAGCACTGTCAGAAAAACGAAGAAGGAAAGTTGTGTAGATGACCAACCTTTTTAAGAATGCTTGGCCCGTCACGTCGACCTCCGGTCGTCCCAGTGAGCTGTCCTCCCCGAGGAGAAGCTGACGAGCAGTCTTGTTTCAAGGTAAGCGCCGAGGAGTATTTCTCAGTGACAGGTCGCTACATGCTGGACAACGCCATCTTGTAATTTTCCTCTTATTGCCGACCCTCGGAGCAAATCGGATGGTTCCTCTGGGACAGGCCACGTCAGCTGCAGCTCCCCGCTGCTCATTCCCTCCTGGAGAGCGTAGTGTCGGTGGAGGGAGGCTGAGCGAATGCTCACCTCATCCCACCTCGTTTCTCATCTGCGATCACACTGCTCCCGGCCGACGGCGCCCTCTGGGGTTGCCCGGCGTAACCCAGGAGGCTGCTGACATTAAGGGACCCTTTTTTATGTCCCGTGCCTTTCACGCCAGTTTGGATGATCCGGCAGGAAGTTTTTTTCTAGGCTCCATTCCGGCTCACCATCCTGATCCATCTGGCCTTGGTTTCCCAACAGGACGTCCTATGGGACAAGGCCACAGCCGGCTTTTCCTGGTAGATTGGGAGGTTGGTCTCCACAGTCCGCGCCCATCTCCAGAGCAGAGGGGTTTTCACCGAGCAGTAATTCCCTCAGTGCCCCCTGGAGCTGAGCCTGATGGAGGTTTTTTCTCGGCGCAAGATGTCCAGGTGGACCAGCGCCTCTGGTTAGCGTAACCGAGACGGTGACACCTATCTCCAACTGAGCTCACCAGCATGCGTTCCAGACAGCCGAAGCGAACAACACGTTACGCTGTTGGCGTACACGTTCAGAGGCGGAAGGAGCCATACACTCCCTCTGCAGGGCAGCTGACGTCATCCCCAACCGGTGCGCCTCTTTTGCTGTCTGCCGGCCTGCATCACAGCCGGAGAACGAGGTCCCAGAGGTTCTCCTGGCTCGTCACTCCACCTTCCTCTCAGGGGAGCTGCAGAAGCTTTTTGTTGGAGGCCCTTCATCAGCAAGAGATCATTTCAAGATGCTCTACGGCTGCACAACGCCTCCCCAGCTCTGCTACGCCAGTCCCTCCCGTCATACGTCCCCAGTATCCGGAAGTTCAACTTTTCCCAGACTCCGCCATCAGGGGGCCTTCTAGGACAACAAACCACGGAGCTCAGGGGAAGATAACCAGGTGTCGGTTTGCTGGATGTGTGTAGATGACACGATGTGGAATAAACATCATTTTATGATGAAGTGTCTTTTAGCCAGGCTGTCAGCTTGGATGATCTGACAGCGGCCCCATCACACACACTCATCACGAATGAGCCTTTTTAAGGTTGTTTCATTCATTGCCGGCGGTACCAACACGCGCTCCCGCGGCACGAGCAGCCTTGACCTATAAGGCGCTGCGTTATGAAAGTGCGCACGCAGCTCTCAGCGCCCGCCGTTCACGTAAACGTGAGACAGCGGTATGAGCCCAGTAACGTATCTCGCTCTCGGCAGGAGTGACACGCGTTTTCACAGCAGTGGTGTCAAACGCGCGCTCCCACGACGTCAACAGTTTCACAAGCCTCACAGCGGCTCGGCTCCTTCATCCTCGAAGAAGGTTTTCTGAATTAACACTGCAGCTCGTGGAATCACTCAAAAGCTCACGTGATTCGCAGCCAAGAATGAACGTGTTCTGCAGAACGAGCCCAGTGGTAACCTTGCCCCACCGATGCCGCGCGCTGCTTCCTGACCACACCAGTGTCAAACGCATGCTCCCGCGGCAATCCTCGCTTAAGACGTCGCATGAATGAGGGCACACACACACGACTCTTCAGGGCACGTCGGCTCATACGTGTACCCGCTCCTCGAGCGTTTACATGGAGCAGCGGCACACAACTTGAGCACAGCACAGATGAGCCGCGTCCCGCAGCATCAGCAAATGCACAACGATTTGCATGCTAGGGGTGCGCGTTTTTTTTTTCTCCTTCAGCGCGTACCAGCTCACATCAGCATGCGTGTGAGCCCACAGCATAAACGCGTGCCAGCTTTATAACTTTATAAACGAGTGGCAATGAGATGTGATTCAACACTTTGCCTCTGTGCTGCGGAATCATCAGGGTTTTAATTCACACAGACAGCAAGTGACTGTTACATACATAACTGGCAGGAGATGTATGCGCTCAACCCATGTGCCACATTGTGAGACAGATGCTGTGTGGGACACACCCAATCTGCTCTCCTTCGGAGTAGGGTACATCTCCTGTGTTCTGAACAGGGGACGGATGTGATGTCCAAAGACGGTCTTTTTTGCGGCACAGGGACCTTCCATCCAGAGCTGATGGCTCAGACGCGGCAGAAATCCTGCGAGCGGCTGTGGACCTGTTACAACATGAGAGAATGCTCAATGTCAACGATAATTATCATGGAGCCCACGGGACAATCCACCACTAGGGGTGGACGCGTTTGCTCACAGCCTGTGGTCATAATGCTTCTTCACCTCCCTCACTCCCTCTGATATCACGGTTTTCTGAACCGAGCTCAGGAGGAGGGACTCACAGCTCTTCTGTCCCAAGTGCATGAACGCATCATGGTCCCCAGTCATACGACACTTGTTATCGAGGCGCTCGTGGAACCTGCCGTAGAGGGAGGACGCTCTCCTCCAGGCGGGAGGAGCGATCAGGCGTTAATTAGCATAGGCCAGCACCTGTGGTCTGGCCGTTGTGCGGATCCTTTTGAGAGGATGGATCTCTCTCAAGATGTAGTGCGTACGATTCAGGATTCACTTGCTGCAACCACCACAGCGCTGTTCACATCAAGTGGTCAGTTTTTCAGTGCTGCTGTACAGAGAAACGTGTAGAGGCCATTTCATGTCCACTAGGTGGTGTGCTGTCCTTTCTGCAGCAGCTGATGGACAGAGATCTGGCGTTCAGCTCGAGTAAAACGTTCACTGCGGCCATCTCTTCCTGTCACAAAATTTTCAAGACAGAACAGTTTTAATCATCCGCTGATGAAACGTTTTGTAAAAGGTGTACAGAGAAGGCGTAGAGGCCACTTCATGTCCACTAGACGGCGTGCTGTCCTTTTCTGCAGCAGTCCATGGACAGAAATCTGGCGTTCAGCAGGATTATCGTGTGTTACAGCCATTTCTTATTCTTGTCACAAAGCTGTTGGAGACAGAACAACCTTTAATTATCCTCTGATGGAGCGTTTTGTAAAATGTGTACAGAGAAGGTGTAGAGGTCACCTCATGTCCTCTAGGCGGTGTGCTGTTTTTTCTACAGCAGCTGATGGACAGAAATCTGGCGTTCAGCACGATTATCGTATGCTGCAGCCAATTTTTTCTTCTTGTCACGAAGATGTCGGAGACAGAAAAACCTTTAATCATCCTCTGATGGAGCATTTTGTAAAGGTGTATAGAGAAGGTGTAGAGGCCACTTCATGTCCTCGAGGCGGTGTGCTGTCCTTCTGCAGCAGCTGATGGACAGAAATCTGGCGTTCAGCACGATTAACGTATGTTACAACCATCTCTTCCTGTCACAAGGTTTTCAGAGTCAGAACAGCCTTTAATCATCCGCTGATTAAGCGTTTTTTAAAGGTGTTCAAGACGCAGGCCTTTTTTCCAAGCCCACTTGCTTCACAATGGGATTTAACGCTGGTCCTGTGAGCCCTGATCTAGGCTCCATCTGAGCTACTGAATCAGGTTCCAATTAAACTCTTGTCTCTTAAAACAGCCCTGTTGCTGACTTTAACATCCGCTAAGAGGGTGAGAGATTATCTGCCCTCTCTGTCGCTCTGTCGTCGTGTCTTGGAACTCAGACTGACGGCATCTCAGCTGATCTAAGACCGAATCCAGTTTTTATGCCTAAAACATCACAAGCTTTTTAAATTGAGTGATACTGTTAGAGGGATTTTTCCACTTCCTCCCCAACAATCAGAAGAAGAAGCATCTTTCCATCTTCTCTGCCTGTTGTGGGCGTTGACGTGTTGCATAGCGCGCACAGCTGCAATGCGTCAAACTTAACAGTTTGTGCATTATAGAGATGCATCTGCAGGTTGCCCATTACCCACCCAGCGCCTGTCACACTGGTTGTGTGAGGCCATTTCTGAAGCCTACAGAGCATCAGATTTAGAGCCTCCTGTCAACCTCAGGGTGCACTCGACCAGGGGTATTGCATCTTCGACTGCTTTGCATAATGGTATGACAATGCAGGATATTTGCACTGTGACCGTGTGGTCAACACCCTGCTTATTTATATATTATTCACTTTTATCTACGTGATGTGACGGCCCGTTCCATGACGCATACTGCCCTTAGTGTTTTACAGAATGAATATTGTTGTTTCATGGAACTCCGTTTAACACACATCTGACTGCATGCATTACAGTGTGAGATGTTGTTATCAGTCACAAGTTGTAACTATAACTGTTATTTGGGTCTATGGTCATTAATCAGTTCATGACTATTGTTACCAATCAGTTCATTTGATTATAATCAGTTCATTTGTTATTATTAATCTGTTCATACTGTTCAGCCATGAATCACTTGTTTCATGGCCTCCCCTTCTCAACATCTTTCCTCCCCGTCGAAAGTTTCCAGGGCGTTCATGCATTCAGAATGCATAGTTACACAACATGCGTCTGTGCATGGTACACATAATTACACAATGCGTAATTATGTACATGGGGAGTTGAGTGACAAGACGTTTTTTGGGCAAGCTTCCGCTTCACACTGTGTTCGAATGGACCCAGTGAGGCGACGACCACATCTGCTTCATCCATAACCCACTAAGCGACAGCTTTAAAGGGCGAAGCCTATACGAAATAGAACGTTGGTTACGTACTGTAACCTCAGATTCTATGAGTATTGGCGTAGCCCTTTAAGCGTCGGGCCTCACTGGCTCCTAAATGGCTGAAGAAAAAGCTATTTGGGAGCCGATTACCCACTCTTAACGTAATTTATACGAACCGGGTGGGGCCCACACAGCAGGTGGGCATGGACTAAATTTTTCAGTGTGATGCTTCGCATGACGAGATGAAACCCACTAAGCGACAGCCTTAAAGGGCTACGCCTATACTCATAGATTCTGGGGTTACAGTACATAACCAACGTTTTGTTGTGTGTTTCCTTGACTGATGAAGTCTTCCGGACTGAAAGCGAAACGTTTCAGCACAAAAAAAAAAAGAAACTGTCCAGATGACCTGACTGAAAAATGTTGGATTGTATACCTGGATTATTGAGCATGGACTTTGTTGTTTTTAACCAGTTTGACAAGACTGTCAACAAGGAAGAGGGCCGGCAATGAAGGAGGGAGCGTACCAAAAAGACCATCTTATCACAAGCAGAACTGGTTTGTTCCACTTTGGTGTAAGCTGTTGGGGGAAGAATCAGTTTTGTTTTGTGTTTCCTTGACTGATGAAGCCTTCCGGACCGAAGGCGAAACGTTTCAGCACAAAAAAAAAAAGAAACTGTCCAGATGACCTGACTGAAAAATGTTGGATTGTATACTTGGATTATTGAGCATGGACTTTGTTGTCACCAAATTAGTGTTAAGTTCTCCTGTTGCATGCAGTGGTAACTCCATTAATTAAAAAACCCGTACTTGACCCTGCAGCTTGTTCAAACTTCAGGCCAATCTCAAAACTTCCATTTCTTTCTAAAATCTTGGAGAAAATAGTTTTTAGTCAACTAACCAAGTTTTTGAATGTAAATGGAATTTTTGAGATTTTTCAGTCAGGATTTAAACAACAGCAGCACGGTGGCGCAACTGGTAGAGCCGCTGCCTCTCAGCGAGCAGGTCCTTGGTTCAAACCCCGGTCCAGGGGCCTTTCTGGGTGGAGTTTGCATGTCCTCTCCGTGCATGCATGGGTTTTCTCCGGGTACTCCAGTTTCCTCCCACAGACCAAAAACATGCAGGCTGATTGGTAACTCTAAATTGTCCCTAGGTGTGAGTGAGAGAGTGAATTGTTGTTTGTCTCTATGTGGCCCTGTGATGGACTTGCGACCTGTCCAGGGTGTACCCCGCCCCTCGCACAGTGAATGTTGGACATGGGCACCAGCGACCCCCGTGACCCAAAATGGAATAAGCGGGTAAAGATAATGGATGGATGGATGGATGGATGGATTTAAACAACTGCACAGCACCGAGACAGCTTTAGTAAGGGTCTGTAATGACATTCTACTAGCGAATGACTCTAGTCAGTCTGTGATTCTGGTACTCCTTGATCTTACCGCTGCATTTGACACTGTTGATCACAGCATCCTTATGTTACGGCTAGAACACTGGGTTGAGATTACAGGGGTGGCGCTAGAATGGTTCCGTTCGTATCTGGGTGACAGGAGTTTCTGTGTTAACTTTGTCAATCATTTTTCTGCTTCTGTCCCTCTTTCCTGTGGGGTCCCACAAGGCTCCATTCTTGGACCCCTTCTGTTCTCATTGTATCTGCTCCCCTTGGGGTCAATCCTGAGGAAACAAGGTATTTCGTTTCACTGTTACGCCGATGATCCTCAGATCTATCTGCCTTTAAAACCAAACAGCTCCTGCTCCATCCACCCTTTGCTAAAATGTCTTGATGACATCAAGACTTGGATGGCTGCAAACTTCTTGGGTTTTAATGATCAGAAGACTGAGGTCATTGTGTTTAACCCAAGCTCTACCACTGCCACTGATCCTGTAAACATGCACTCCCTTCAGCCTCATCTAAAGCAGTTGGTTACCAATCTCGGGGTAGTGTTAGTCTCAGACTTTAAGTTTAATAAACAGATCAACTCTGTTCTACAAAAAAGCTTCTTTCAGCTAAGGCAAATAGCAAAGCTTAAGTCCGTTCTGTCCAGATCTGACCTTGAAAAACTAATCCATGCATTTATTACAACCCGGCTGGACTACTGTAACTCGCTTTATGTTGGGGTTATTAGTCAGGCTTCATTTTCACGTCTCCAGCTCGTACAAAATGCGGCAGCTCGGCTTTTAACAGGAACTCATAGGTTTGAGCACATTACTCCGGTTCTGTCCTCTCTTCACTGGCTTCCTGTGCATGTCAGAGTTGATTTTAAAATTCTCCTGCTGACATTCAAGTGCATTAACGGCCTTGCACCATCATATCTCTCCGACCTTCTTCATCCTTATACTCCTTTTCCGGGCTTTGAGATCATAAGACCGGATGCTTTTGGCAGTACCAAAAACCAGGCTGAAGTTCAGAGGAGATCGAGCGTTCTCAGTCGTGGGCCCTAAACTTTGGAACAATCTGCCCATCAACATTCGACAGGCCACCTCAGTCTCTGCTTTTAAATCTCTCCTAAAAACACATCTATACTCATTGACATTTAACACAGGGTGATTGGATTTAGATCTAGTTTTTCATTGATGCTGATTCTGTTTATGCTTTTGTTATTATTCCTATTTAACACAAGGTCATCAGATCTGATTTAGTATTTCATTGTTTCTGACTGAGTTTATGGTTTTTGTTATTATTTCCTTGACTTTTGACACAACGTGATCTGATTTAGTATTTCATTGTTTCTAATTGGGGCAGCACGGTGGCGCAACTGGTAGAGCTGCTGCCTCTCAGCGAGCAGGTCCTTGGTTCAAACCCCGGTCCGGGGGCCTTTCTGGGTGGAGTTTGCATGTTCTCTCCGTGCATGCGTGGGTTTTCTCCGGGTGCTCCGGTTTCCTCCCACAGACCAAAAACATGCATGTTAGGCTGATTGGTAACTCTAAATTGTCCCTAGTTGTGAATGAGAGAGTGAATGGTTGTTTGTCTCGTTTGTCTCTATGTGTCCCTGTGATGGACTTGCGACCCGTCCAGGGTGTACCCCGCCCCTCGCACAGTGATTGCTGAACATGGGCACCGGCGACCCCCGTGACCCAAAATGGAATAAGCGGGTAAAGATAATGGATGGATGGATGTTTCTAATTGTTTTTGGTTTTATATTTTTATTCCATGTGCTACTTTTTATTTGATGATGTGATATTTTTGTTAAGCACTTTGGTAACAGTTTCTGTTTTAAATGTGCTCTATAAATAAATCTGACTTGACTTGACTTGACTGTTTCTTATTTCTACCATTTCCTTTCACCTATGTTTGTTGCCCCTGTTCAATCAATCAATCATTCAATCAATTCAACTTTATTGTTCATAACATTCAATGAAATGGAGATTTGTCTTTGACATCTGGCTTATAAAATCAAAATAAAAATGTGATTTAAAAAACTTAAAAAACTTTAAAACCAAGCTTTGCTAAATCAATTAAAAACATGCAGTTAAAACCATTCTAAAATACACTATAAAATTAAAATAAAATACATTAAAATATGGAAACATTACAGACAGTGGCTTGTTATGTGAGGCTGTGTTTAAATAGAACCTTGTTAAGTACATTCACCGCAGAGGGAACAAATGACTTTTTGTACCCATTTTTCTTTTCTAAAGGAACCAGCAGTCTTCTACCAGATGGTACCAACATGAATAATGGTTGCAGTGGATGAGTTGGGTCATTGTAAACCTGTATTGCCTTTTTTTCCAGAACCTGACTGTACAGGTCTGTAAGTGTCATTTGTTGATGACCAATGACTTTACTACCTTGTCTGACCACCTGGGACAACTTCAGGCAAAAAGACCACTTCACTTCTGGCGAGCTGATGGACGGCAGCTCCCTCCAGCTTCTCTACAGTCTTTTATCATCAAACTGACCCGTTTTTTCAAACCAGACTAAAGTTGGTCCCCCTTCCAACCGAATTCGGTGTTCAGTGACTCAGAGAGCTGGAAGGGATTGTCCAAAAATATATTTTGGTCCAGGACCGGCCGCTTCCACCCCACCGGTCAGTCTGAGCGCACCCTGCTGGCCAGGTGACCCCTCAAGCTGGGGAGTCATCGCATGAAGGACCGGTGTTTTCTCTCTCTCTGGACCCCAACAAACTTCTCATCTGGACCTTTGTGGTTCTACCTGGTTCCAGCAAGAATCGCTGGGTGGTATTTCAAAGGTTTTCTGCTGGACTGGCCCTCGTGGTGTCTTCATTGGTGTGGGGGAAGTGTACCTGTGACCCCCGAACTGGACCAGAACAGAACCAAGGTGGCTCTGGGGGACTTCGTCTTCAACAAAGCGGGTCTCAGCTTCAGCGAGCAGCCCGTTACTTTTAACGAAGGACTGTCCACCTCTGTGGAGTCGCTGTGTTCGCCTGGGGGAGACGCTCTGATGCTTTGAAGCACCGCCGGAATCGGACCGGAGCAGAACCGGGCCAGGGACAACTTCAGCCTCTTCATCTCTCGAGCTATGGAGCGGTGGAACCGGACCGGAGCAGAACTGGGCCAGGGATAACTTCAGCCTCTTTTCCTCTCGTGCTGTGGAGCGCCGGAGCCGGACTGGAGCAGAACTGGACCGGACCAGTGACGACTTCAGCCTCTCCAGTCAGTCTTGAAGTTTTTCACCGGGGGTGCCTCTCATGCTGTTGGGTGCGGAGGTGTCATGCAGAAAAGCGGAGGAGCAGCGCTGCGTGGTGCTCGAGAGAAGTTCGGAGTTTACATCGGAGTTTCTGCAGGCCTCCATCCAAACTCACCTGGATAATAATTATTTTTATTACGGATCATGCTGTTGTCCCCTGTTGGCCTGAAATGAGCTAGGACCATGTCTTTCATTTCAGGAGGATTTTCTGGCAGCTCGCTCTACTATTTGCTGCGAATTATCTGTTTCTGCCTGTTGGTTCTGCACCCAGATTCTGTTTCCCGTGGGAACATCCATCCATTTTTGCTGGGGGGCCGGAGCCCCCCTCTGTCCAATGCAAACTGCAGTTGGGCCACCTCATTGGGTTTGTTTGCCCATTTGATTTGTGACGTTTTATGGTCTGAGACTTTTCTGCACCATTCATATTATTTTCTACTCTCTTTCTATTTTCTACCTGTATTATTGAGCATGCATCAGGACATTCATATTATTGTCACTATTTTCAGATCTCAGACTATCTGGAGTCACTGAATCTTGTTAATACACATCATCACTGCATCTTTCACTGTTTTTGGGTTCTGAATGATCACGTGTTCATTAATGTTTCTCATGGTTCGATTATGGGGGCTAATTGTCAAGTCAAGTCAAGTCACGTTTATTAATATAACACATTTAAAACAGTAACTGTTATCAAAGTGCTTACCAAAAAAGATTATAGCATCAAATATTAATAGCAACATATTACAGCAACATGAATAAAAACATTAAATATAATGAGAAACAATGAAATACTAAATCAAATCACCCTGCCTTAAATGTCAGGGAGTAAAAGCAAAATGGATGAACACAATCATCAACAACAAAATACCAAATGGGATCAAACTGTGTTAAATGCCAATGAGTACAGGTGGGTTTTGAGGAGAGATTTAAAAATAGAGACCGAGGTGGCCTGTCGAATGTTGATGGGCAGATTATTCCAGAGTTTAGGGCCCATGACTGAAAACGCCCGATCTCCTCTGAGCTTCAGCCTGGCTTTTGGTACGGCCAAAAGCAGCTGGTCTGATGATCTCAAGGCTCGAGAAGGAGAATAAGGATGAAGGAGGTCCAAGAGGTATGAGGGTGCAAGGCCATTAACACACTTAAATGTCAGCAGAAGAATCTTAAAATCAACTCTGACATGTACAGGAAGCCAGTGAAGAGAGGACAGAACTGTCACACTGTTAACTCCTGTAAATACACATCAGTCACGAAAAACTCAAGAAAATGTCTGATAATAATGTTGTTACTGCTCTCAGGGATTCAGCCCAACCCTGGACCCCCCACTATTTATATGACACCAAATGACTTTAAAAACATGTCTGGACTTCATTTTCTGCATGTAAATGCACGTAGCCTTCTGAAAAAACTTGATGCCTTGAAAATTATGGTATTTTCTTCTGGGGCAGATGTAATCTTGATCTCTGAAACCTGGCTCAACAAATCTGTAATGAACAATGACCTGGCACTCAATGGATTTAACATCTACCGCTGTGATCGTCAAAAAAAGGGTGGGGGGGGTCGCTGTTTCCATCAGAGATTCACTGGTTGCTAGTTTTGTGTCTTCTAAAACAATTCCTAATCAAATTGATGCCTTAGCTGTAAACATCACTTTGAATGGAGGCCAGATTTTATATGTAGTCTCTTGTTATCGTCCCACCTCAGCAACACCTGAGGCTCTGTCCTCCCTGATGGAATTCCTTGGTAATTTAAAATTCAAAGAGATCTTTTTGGTAGGAGATTTCAACATTGACTGGGGTAAGTCGACCCCCCTCTGTGATAAATTCAAGGAATGCTGCCTGTCTCTCAATCTTACCCAACTGATCAACTCTCTGACAAGATTAAACAAAAACCGTCCTGAAAAGTCCTCCATCTTAGACCTGTTTCTATCAAATATGCCTCACAAATTCTCTGGTACAGGTGTATTCGCCAATATTTTGAGTTATCACTCTGTGACAGCGACTCTGAGAGATATTAAACTTCCACCTTTTAAGCCCAGATTAATTCAAAAAAGGGATCTGAAACGTTTTTGTGAACAGTCATTCCTCTGGGATCTGTCTCACTTTGACTGGCATCGTATTCTTTTAATTGATGACGTGAACTCCGCTTGGAACTATTTTCATAATAATTTCATTTATTTTGTGAACAAACATGTCCTTTCCGTCAGTTCAGAATAAAGGGACGAGACAGCCCCTGGTTTACTCCAGAGCTAGCTGACTTCCTACACAGAAGAGATCATCTTTGGGCTGCAGCGAGAAAATCTGACTCAGACACTGATTGGTTGAGTTTTCGACAGATGAGGAATAAATGTACAACTGCTGTCAAAGCAGCAAAACGCAACTATTTCTTATCTCAGACCTCCAAAAATCTAAATGACCCCAACAGATTCTGGAAAACCATCAAATCTCTCTCAGGCACCCCCCAATACTCTGACCTCCCATCACAACTTCTCATTAACTCTGTTCCTGTGTCAAATAAGCACAAGATCCTGAACTGTTTCAACAAACATTTTGTTGCTTCTAGTTCTTTATTTGACACAGTCACTAATGGAAAATCAGCCACTTCACTTAATAACCAAACTTCTACAAATCAAATCCCTCCTACAAGTCAATCCTCAGTTAATCACACCTTCTCTTTTTCTCCATTCTCAGTCAGTGAGGTCAATAAACTGTTAAAAGATCTTGATCCTAAAAAATCTGCAGGACCAGATGAACTTCCACCTTATTTCTTAAGGCTGGCTGCTCATATAATCACAGTCCCTGTGACCCACATCTTCAATCTCTCCATAAGACAAAACTCCATTCCAGATGCTTGGAAAACAGCCTTTGTTCTTCCTTTGCTGAAGGGAGGACACCCCACCTCACTGATCAACTATCGACCAATCTTTAAACTCTGCATTTTAGCCAAGGATCTAGAAAAACTGATAAACTCTCAAATCAAAAATTACCTGGACTCATTTAACATCTTACCTCCACATCAATCTGGTTTCAGAAAACAACACAGCACAACCACTGCTTCACTGAAGGTTCTTAATGACGTTGCTGAAGCACTGGATGCTAAGGATTATTGTGCTGCACTTTTCTTAGACCTGTCTAAAGCTTTTGACACTGTGGACCATAACATCTTGTGTCATAAACTCTCAGAAATTGGTTTCTCAGAACACACCATTGGTTAGTTCTCTAACTATCTCTCAGACTGGAGACAATGTGTTCAACATAATGGTACTTCCTCCAGTTATTTAACAGTCAACAATTGTGTACCACAAAGCTCAGTCTTAGGACCCACCCTCTTTACAATCTACATACATATTGTAGGTAAAACATCCCTAATGCATCCATACATTTATATGCTGATGACACAGTTGTTTATTGTTGAGCTAAATCTGTTGCTAAACCTTTCCAGCTTTTGAAATATGCATTCAACTACATCCAGACAGATTTGTTCCACCTCAAACTTGTCCTAAATACCGACAAAACCAAAGGGATTTTTTTTTTTTAAAATAGGAAGTTGGTCCCAGCAGTTCTTCCTCCAATTTTATCCTCAAATGGTGTCCCGATTGAGTTTGTTGATTCCTATAAATATTTGGGTATTTTGGTCGACTCGCATTTCTCTTTTAAGCTTCATGTGGAAAACTTGGTAAAGAAACTGAAAGTTAAACTGGGTTTCTTTTTCAGAAACAGATCCTGTCTAACCCTAAATGCTAGGAAATGCCTTGTATCTGTGACTTTCCTTCCCTCCATTGATTACGGTGACATTATTTACATGAACGCTCCTACAAGAACTCTGCAGATGTTGGATGCTGTCTATCATGGTGCACTAAGATTCATAACTGGCTGTGATTATCGTACCCACCACTGCACCCAGTATTCACTGGTTAACTGGACATCATTAACTTCACGTAGACTCTCTCACTGGTACATTTTCAACTTTAAATCACTTCTTGGTCTGCTGCCTTCATACATCTCCTCCTACATGTCTCTGCGTGAGTGTAGCTACGGTTTGCGCTCTCAGGACATTATTACATGCAGTGTTCCCTCAGTGAGGACTAAACTAGGCAAGAGGGCCTTCTCCTACTCCACGCCTGTTTCCTGGAATACCTTACAAAAACATTTGAAGCTCTCGACCTTGACCTCTCCAAGTGGCTTTAAGAATCTGTTGGACTCCTGGCAGGGACCAATGCAGACATGTTCCTTTTTTTAGTTTTCTACATTCACTTTATAATCTAGCTGTTTTTTGTTACCTTTTTTTAGCCATCCTATTTGTTTAAAAAAATAAAAAATAAAAAACCTGGAGTATGATTTTTTTATAACTGTCTATTGTTGTCGCTATTGTCCATTGTTGTCATCATTCTTTGTTGAAATCAGGTCTCTCTTGTAAATGAGTCCTCGAGGCTCAATGGGATTTACCTGTCTAAATAAAGTTTGAATGAATTCTCCTACTCCACTCTGTTGTGTTGTCCTAGTGAAGTGAAACTGAATTGAACTGAACTGTTGTTGCATAGAAAGGACACCAATGGGCGCTATGAGTCTGTATGTTAAAAGATGCTGTATGCAGGGGGACGGGAGGAAGAATGAAAGTGAAAGTAATAACGGAGAACTGAAGCTGATTCACTTGTCTGCTCATTTTTCTTTAATTCAATCTTGCAACACCACAATATTGGCAAAGAGGATGTCTATTTCTGTGCCTTTACCTGCTCCATTCATGCCATGCCCGTGGGAACCAGCGATAACCTTTCCAACATGGCTATAAATGTTTGAAAACTAAATGTTGGTGATCGCAGCATTGGGGGACGGCTGGCCCGATGCAAGAAAGCGTGCGGTTCTACTTCATGCCCTGAGTACGGAGGGCCAACAGCTTTTCTACACCCTGCCGAACACTGGAGACACGTTTGCTGCTGCTATTGCTGCTTTAAAAGAAAATATTGTGCCGAAGGTGAACTTCAGTGCTGAATGTCACAAGTTTCGACAAAGAGCACCGAGGCTGGATGAGACGGTAAACAAATTCTTAGCTTCTTTACAGGAGTTGGCTGCTGCATGTGATTTTGGCAACATGGAAGAAAAAACACAATGTGATCAAATGATCGAGCGTGTTGCTAACACTCACCTAAGAGACTGATTATTACTTGAACCAGACCTAAAACTTGCTAAAGCTACTACATTGACATTGTAAATTGAAAGTGGATTAAGGGATACTAACATTCTCTCTGATGCTACTGCTGCTGGTGCTTCTGCTCCAGTGAGGGTCATACAGAAACAATCAATCAAAGCCAAGCTGCCTCTGGGACACAAAGAAGAATTCATCGCCAAATCCTGCTCCTGCCACGGCTCAAGCTAATAGTAACTACTGTTCCTGTTTTTGTTGTGGATCTTCTAACCACCTTGCTCACAAACTTTCATGCCCTGCTGTTAAAGTGACCTGCAACAAATATCCTGATGCATGCTCAATAATCCAGGTAGAAAAATCTAAAAAAGTTAAATCTGGTCCTCTGGACATTCAAAAAAACAAAACAAAGCAAAACAAAAAAAAAATGTAGAAACGTTTCGTCTCTCTCGTCGACAAAGTGGCATCATTCCCAAGAGCCTGGAACTAAACTCTTCAGTCAGCGGGCAAGCAAGATCCTTCAAAAGGCACAGACCCAGCTGCTGAATGAACGGGTGAGACAGACCACTTTTACTACTGAGGCCTTGAAGGCCAAAGAAGAGCACATTAAACAGAAACTAACTATGTGTCTAGATCAGACCACACTTCAGCAAGTGTTAGACTGTACAGATCAGGCACGCTTAGCACAGCATGTCAAGTCCAAGACTCGACAACAAAACAAGTTTAACTTACTAATAACTCATCAACACCATCACTATTCCAATAACAACACATTCAGTGTAGGACAACACTCCAGTAGTCAATTACATGTCAGGGAGACAGAAAAGTGGGTGAAGAATTTATCTGACAGACAGCTCACCCAGCCGGAGACAGAGATTCTTGCCAGGGGACTGAACTTTGCGGTTGCACCAAGTAGAATTCCTCTGGTGGAGATGATCACAGCTAATGAGTCAGCCATCCGCAACAACAAAATTAAAGAGGCTGAAGCAGAACAGCTCAGAATCAAAGTTTCAGCCTGCCTCAGCAATGCCAAACCACTACCTTCCAACATCAGTAGAGAGGAGAGGGATGCACTCACCACTCTTAGCAAGGACAAAACATCATCATTCTCCCAGCAGTCAAAGGAAGGTGCACAGTGATTTTGAACCAGAAAGACTATCATGAGAAAGTTATGACACTCCTTAGTGACTTAAACACTTATAAACCTCTGAAAAGAGATCCAGGAAGTGGTTACAAGAAGAAATTGAAAGACTGCCTGAAAATTTTGGAGCAGGACAAGGCTATTGACCGTTTTCTGTACGACAGACTGTACCCAGGGGAGGCCACACCTAGTCTGTATGGTTTACCTAAAATCCACAAACAAGGTGTACCTTTAAGACCTATTGTTAGTATGATTAACTCTGTCACTTACAATGTTTCCAAATATCTGGCGTCTGTACTCATCCCTTTAGTTGGCAGCTCAGAACACCACATATAGAACACCATGGACTTTGTGGATAAGGTGAGGGATGTCATCATGGAGACTGATGAAACAATGGTCTCTTTTGATGTCACATCACTCTTTACGTGCATTCCTGTTGATGATGCAGTAGAGGTGGTCAGTTTAAAATTAAAATCAGACACCACTCTGAGCAGCAGGACCACGCTTTCCACAGAACAACTGTGTCAACTCTTGAAACTGTGCCTGCAGTCAACCTACTTCACATATGGGGAGCAATATTATAGGCAGAAACATGGGTGTGCTATGGGGTCTCCAGTTTCTCCTATTGTTGCCAACCTGTACATGGAGGAGGTAGAAAAGAGAGCCTTGACGTCCTTTTCAGGGACACCACCAAGTCATTGGTTCTGGTATGTTGACGACACATAGGCTAAAATTAAATCTCAGGAAGTTCAACATTTTACTGACCACATCAACTCTGTGGATAAATACATCAAGTTCACACGAGAAGATGAAAAAAATGGCAAGTTGGCTTTCTTGGACTGTGAGGTCTCAGTCTCTGATAGAGGACATTTGCAAACTGAGGTGTACCGCAAACCCACCCACAAAGACCAGTATTTGCAGTTTGACTCCCATCACCCTTTGGAGCACAAGTTAGGAGTCATCAGGACTCTGTATCACAGAGCAGACAGCGTCCCCACTAGCTCAGGAGCCAGGCAGAAGGAGAAATCCCACACAAGACAGGCTCTAGAGCAATGTGGATATCCTAACTGGGCCTTCCTAAAAGCAGAGAAGAAACCCAAACAGGACTCCAGTCAGTCAACAGGTGAAAAGGAGGAACCCAGACCCAGACCAGTGGTCATTCCATATGAGGGAGTATCAGAGAAACTGAGACGTTTATTTTCTAAACATAATGTCCCAGTGGCTTTTAAACCCCAAAATACATTACGGCAAAGACTGGTTCATCCCAAAGATCTAGTCCCCCGGCACAAACAGAGTAATGTGGTGTATGCTGTTCAGTGTCAGGAGGGCTGTGATCAGTCTTACATCGGGGAAACAAAACAGCCACTGGCCAAAAGGATGGCCCAGCACAGAAGATCAACATCATCAGGTCAGGACTCTGCGGTCTACACTCATCTCCAGGCCAGCGGTCACTCTGTCAGGGATGAAGATGTGCACATCTTGGATAGAGAGCAACGATGGTTTGAGAGAGGAGTAAAGGTGTCATAGCTCTGCTCTCTGTCAGCTCCTCTGTCATGCTGCACACTC
>NC_056518.1:3212003-3230627 GCF_014905685.2 Nematolebias whitei
TCAGTGGTTGTTGTTGTTGTTTGCGATCCGGCCTCTGGTTCATGACAAAAGGAGGCCATCTTTGTGAAAAGAAATCGTCCATCGTTAAACAGGGGTGGAGGCCTACGTGTTCAATTGTCCCCCTCTTACAATGCTGTGATTGCTAGTATCACTCGGCCCTCTGTGAATAGTAAACAGCCATCAGTGTGCTAATGATTCATTGTTAGGCTGATGGTCCTTCTTGAGCATGTGATCAGCTGGTTTGGTTGTCAGCAGCAAAACTGGTTGATCCACTCTGAGAAGGTGCTATTTAAGAGACTGAGCTGAATACAGCAGCTCAGACTGAGGAAGTCTCTCGGATGAGAGACGAAACGTTTCTATATTTTTTTGTTGTTTTGCTTTTTTTTTTTTTGAATGTCCAGAGGACCAGATTTAATTTTCTTAGATGACCTGCAACGAGTGTGGTAAAGTGGGACATTTTTCACAAGTATGCGGTTCAGTCCAAAAGGAGGTATGTGAAGTTGTCATTAATGAGCCCACAGATCTTTACGTGAACAGTACAGTACAAGACAAGATCCTCTGCACAGTTCAAGTGACTGCTAATGGACAATGTAAAGATGTTGAGTTGATTGTAGATACAGGCTCATCTGTGTCCATTGTACCAGAGAACATTTATTGCACCTTCTTCTCAGAATGTGCCCTAACTGAACCTACATTTGCTCTTGTTACCTATGCAAAAGAGAAAATTGCAGTAAGAGGGTGCTTAAAAGCTACTATTTCTCATGATTATCATTGTAATGTCGGTATTCTAGTTGTGGCTGAGTCAGGTGCTGCTCCCTTGGCTTAGATTTATTGCAGACATTACATATGAAACTTGAAAGACGAAAATATATAACTACTATTACTCCTCCTATCTCTACTGTTCAACCTACTGAGCAAAACTGTACCAGAAAATGTTCCAGAAGTGTCAATTCAGTAAGTAGGCTAAGCCAAAAACTACATACACAAAGTACACATACTGCCAAATGCTGTTCCAGTGCAACAAAACTCCAGAGACTGCTATTTTCAGTGAGACAAGCTGTTTCAAAGGAGCTCAAAGATCTCCAAGATAAGGGCATCATTGAACGTATTGATGCTTTTCCTTGGGCTTCTCTTATAGTCGTGACACAAAGGAGAGATGGTGGAAAGCCACGCATGTGTGTTGATTTAAGGGAGCCAAATAAAGTTATTGTTGCTGATTACTATCTATTACCACACATATGGATGAACTATTCTCAAATCTACGAGGTGCTACTGATTTTTCCACTATTGATTTAGCATCTGCCTACCACCAAATGCCTCTTCATTCTGAAAGTTGGGATATTACTGCGTTTATCACTCATGATGGACATTTTTCTTTCTGCAGAGTTCCGTTTGGCTTAGCTTCTGCCCCATCTGCCTTTCAAAAAATTATGTCAATCATCCTCGCAAGTTTGCCAGGCATACAAGCATACCTGGAGGACATCATTTGCTATGACTCTACACAAAGAGAACATAATGTAAATTTAAAGAGAGTGCTACAAGCCCTGACTGAAGCTAGACTCAAACAATATGCAAAAATGCAGGTTCGATCAACCTTCACTCAACTACCTGGGTCACACCATTTCAAAAGAAGGTCTTCAGCCAGACTAGGACAGAGTCACTGCCATGCTCCAGCTCCGCACGACACCTCTTCTCTGCGATCTTTCCTTGGTCTTGCATCTTGGTACAGTAAGTTCATTCCAGATTTTGCAATGCTCAAAGACTCCACAGACTTAAACTTCAGGTGGACAGTGGAAACAGAATCTAGCTTTACTGCACTTAAATAACTGATAATCAATAGTCCTGCATTAGCTCTGTATGATCCTGAGTTTCCAACTTATGTTAATACTGATGTTTCTGATTATGGACTGGCCGCGGTATTGACACAACTGTATTCAGGTCAAGAGAGTTGTCGCTTTTGCATCCAGAAAACGTTCTCCTGCTGAACGCAAGTACTCCACAGTTGAACGTGAAGCTCTTGCCTGTGTGTGGGCTGTGGAAAGGTGGAGAACCTACCTCTGGGGTCGTCGCTTTGTCCTTCATACAGATAACCAAGCACTTACAACTTTATTCTCCTCCAAAGGTTCTGGCCCTGCTGGACTGAGGATCACCCCATGGTCAGCTCGACTGCTCTGTTTCACATATGACATCACTTATTGCCCAGGACACTGAAACATCACTGCTGACTGCCTTTCCAGGCTACCACTAACTGCTGCAAATGAGACTACAGAAGAACCTAACACAATTGCAACAGTTTTTTAGGAGTCACTGTGTACCATTTCTCTTTCAGAGTTCACTTCTGCCAAGGAAACCTGCCCAGAACTTTCACTGCTGGGCAACCAGATTCAAAAAGGTTGACCCAAATGCAAACAAGGTCTGCCCGAGAACCTTACTTCATATTTTCAGGTACGACACGAGCTGTCTGTTCATGGTTCACTGATAATGATAGTGACTGATCGACTAGTTGTTCCTGTTTCGTTACTTGCCAGAGTTGTTGATTTAACACATGAGGGACAACAAGGCATAGTCCATACCAAGCAGAGACTGCATAAACTGTTCTGGTGGCCACAACTTGACAAACTTGTACATTCTGTCATCACTTCCTGTATTAACTGCCAGTTCAGTGATAAGGTAGCTATAACTGCTCCTGCTCCGCTTACACCAGTTGAGTTGCCCAACAAACCATGGGAAAAAGTTGCAATAGACATTACAGGCCCATTTGAAAATGCTACATGGAACTGCCATTACACTATTGTACTTACAGATTACTACAGCAAATGGCCTGAGGTTGCATTCACCTCTACTGTAACTACAGATGTTATCATTCGCTTTTAGCCACTGTGTTCAATAGGGAAGGTAATTTGACGTACCTTGTCTCAGATAACGGTTGTTAGTTTACTTTTCATGCATTTACTAACTTTGAGATAAAGGAAGATACTGTACTTAAGGTCCAGTGTATACTACCCTAAAGCAATTGGTTCTATAGAGAGATTAACAGAGTACTTAAGAACTGCATGCAAACATGTGAACAAAGTCACAACTCACGGAAAGACGCTGTAACAGAGTTCCTGCACAACTACCGAGCTACTCCTCATGAAACCATGGGAGCAACCCCATTTGAGCTACCGAGAAACGGAAAAATGTGCACCAAGTTAAACATACTCCCAGTAGCATTGAAAAGCAAAACACACATGCAAATCAAAAAGAGGGTGAAATAAAAGCAGAATAAAATGAAAGAATACACAGAAAAGAAAATGCAAGCTAAAACATCCACAGTCAAAGTGGGTGACATTGTTCATGTTCGCAGACCTGAGCACGTTCCCAAAGGATCTTCAAGATTTACAAGTGTCATCAACATACCTGAACCAAAGACTTGGTGGTGTCCCTGAAAAGGACGTCAAGACTCTCTTTTCTACCTCCTCCATGTACAGGTTGGCCACAATAGGAGAAACTGGAGACCCAATAGCACACCTATGTTTCTGCCTATAATATTGCTCCCCATATGTGAAGTAGGTTGACTGCAGGCAGTTTCAAGAGTCGACACAGTTGTTCTGTGGAAAGTGTGGCCCTGCCGCTCAGAATGGTGTCTGATTTTAATCTTAAACTGACCACCTGTACGGCATCATCAACTGGAATGCAGGTAAAGAGTGATGTGACTTCAAAAGAGACCAATGTTTCATCAGTCTCCATGATGACATCCCTCACTTTATCCACAAAGTCCATGGTGTTCTGTATGTGATGTTCTGAGCTGCTAACTAAAGGGATGAGTACAAACGCCAGATATTTGGAAACATTGTAAGTGACAGAGTTAATTATGCTAACAATTGGTCTTAAAGGTGCACCTTGTTTGTGGATTTTAGGTAAACCATACAGACTAGGTGTGGCCTCCCCTGGGTACAGTATGTGGTACAGAAAACGGTCAATAGCCTTGTCCTGTTCCAAAATTTTCAGGCAATCTATCAACTTCTTCTTGTAAACCACTTCCTGGATCTCTTTTCAGAGGTTCATAAGTCAGAGAGAGTCAGAGTCAGAGATTCTTTATTGTCAAGTCACTAAGGAGTGTCATAACTTTCTCATGATAGTCTTTCTGGTTCAAAATCACTGTGCACCTTCCTTTGTCTGCTGGGAGAATGATTATGTTTTTGTCCTTGCTAAGAGTGGTGAGTGCATCCCTCTCCTCTCTACTGATGTTGGAAGGTGGTGGTTTGGCATTGCTGAGGCAGGCTGAAACTTTGATTCTGAGCTGTTCTGCTTCACTCTCTTTAATTTTGTTGTTGTGGATGGCTGATTCTGTGGCTGTGATCATCTCCACCAGAGGAATTCTACTTGGTGCAACCGCAAAGTTCAGTCCCCTGGCAAGAATATCTGTCTTTGGCTGGGTGAGCTGTCTGTCAGATAAATTCTTCACCCACTTTTACGTCTCCCTGGCATGTAATTGTCTACTTGAGTGTTGTCTTACACCGAATGTGTTGTTATTGGAATTGTGATAGTGTTGATGAGTTATTAGTAAGATAAATTTGTTTTGTTGTCGAGTCTTGGACTTGACATGCTGTGCTAAGCATGCCTGATCTGTACAGTCCATCACTTGCTGAAGTGTGGTCTGATCTAGGCACGTTGTTAGTTTCTGTTTCATGTGCTCTTCTTTGGCCTTCAAGGCCTCAATAGTAAAATAGGTCTGCCTCACCCGTTCATTCAGCAGCTGGGTCTGTGCCTTCTGAAGTATCTTGCTTGCTCGGTGCCCGCCGACCGAAGATTTTAGTTCCAGGCTCTTGGGAATGATGCCACTTTGTCGACATCTGAGGTTGAATTGCAAGTGGTTCCTGTAGTCTGCCCTCTTCCTTGCTGTTTTCTCCAACTCTCTAACTAGTTTGAGGCAATCCTGGCCAAAGTGGTTCAAAATATCCTGATGCATGCTCAATAATCCAGGTAGAAAAATCTAAAAAAGTTAAATCTGGTCCTTTGGACATTCAAAAAAACAAAACAAAGCAAAACAACAACAAAACATGTAGAAACGTTTCGTCTTTCATCCGAAACACTTCCTCAGTCTGAGGTGCTGTATTCAGCTCAGTCATATAAATAGCACCTTCTCAGAGTGGATCAACCAGTTTGCTGCTGACAACCAAAACCAGCTGCTTACATGATCAAGAAGGATCATCAGCCTAACGATGGATCATTGGCACCTGATGGCTATATTCACAGGAGACTGAGTAATACTAGCAATAACAGCATTGTAAGAGGGGGACAGTTGAACATGGAAGCCTCCACCCCTGTTTATTGATGGATGATTTCTTTTCACAAAGATGGCCTCCTTTACTCCTCTCTCAAACCATCGATCCTCTATATCTAGGATGTGAACATATTCATCCCTGAAAGAGTGACAGCTACCATACCACACCATACCATTTTATTTATAGAGCACCTAAAACAGCTACAAGGCCAACCAAAGTGCTGTACAGCCAGAACAACAGATAACACACCAAGCAATATACAAAATTAAGTAAATCAAAAATATAGACATAAAAACGTTGCGGATAATAAATATAACGACAAACCAGTGTGGAGCGTACAGGTTCACAACACAGATCATCTGGTGTTGAAAGCTACTGAATAGTAGTGAGTTTTTAAACGGGATTTGAAAACCGAGAGGGAGGGGGGCCAGTCTGACAAACAGCGGCAACTCGTTCCAAAGTCGGTCCTGCTACAGAGAAGGCCCTGTCACCTCTGCGCTTAAGACGAGTTCCTGGACCTGTGAGGAGCAATTGGTCCGCTGACCTCAGGGAACATGGTGGGACATATGGTTGGAGCAGATCAGAGAGGGGGGCGAAACTGTTCAGCAATTTGTAGACATACAGGAGTATTTTGATCTGGATTCGAAGGTGAACCGGTAACCAGTGCAGTGAGGCCAAAACTGGTGTAATGTGCTCTCTTTTGCCTGTACTGGTTAAAAATTGGGCTGCTGCATTCTGGACCGGTTGTAGTCGTGCAATGGAGGTCTGACTGATACCAAACAGGAGTGACTTGCAGTAATCAAGCCTAGATGTAATGAATGCATGTATTACTGTCTCCAGGTTATTTTTGGACAATATGGGCTTCAGTTTAGACAGCCGCCTCAGTTGGAAGAACCATGATTTAACAATCTTGTTTACATGATTGTTAAGTTTCAGGGAAGGGTCCATTATCACTCCCAGATTAGTGACTCTTTGTTTTTCTGACAGGGTTAAAGTGGAAAGGTCAATGCAGTGGTTTGTGATCGTGTCACTGGGAGGGAACAACATGACTTCAGACTTCTTTTCATTGAAACTTAAGAAGTTTAAAGCCATCCAGTCCCTGATGTCCATTAACCATTTCACTGCTGCTCGTTTTAATGAAGGTTTTAATTCTGAGAGGATCGAACAGTTCCCGGTGTCTCTTACCACTGAGGAGCTAACCTCTCAGTTCAACTCTGCCTGTTTAAATGTTCTGGACCGTGTTGCTCCCCTTAAGACCAGAAAAACGAAACTTAAATCAGAGCCTTGGCTGAATGACGTCACGCGAGCCGTTAGGCAGCAGTGTCGCAGAGCTGAACGAAAGTGGAGGAAGGACAGGCTCCAGGTGTCTTTTCAAATGTTAAGGGAGAGTTGGCGTCACTATCAGAAAACCGTTAAAGTTGCCAAATGTAAATTCTTCTCTGATTTAATTGTCTCCAACTCCCACAACCCCCGAGTTCTTTTCTCCACCCTGAACTCAGTTCTACACCTCAGTGAGCCTTCACCTCTGGAAGCCTCAACTGAGCTGTGTGAAAACTTCCTCCATTTCTTTTTAGAAAAAGTGGCAAACACCCGGGCACTCATTTCTCCACCAGCTCATGATCTGTTCATCCCATCTCAGTGTGTGGCTGTGTTTGACCACTTTGAGCCCATCTCTCTGTCCTCTCTGGAGCAGGTAATGTGCAACATGAAGCCATCTGGTTCCCCCTTTGATGTGGTCCCCCCTCGACTGCTAAAGGAAGTTTTTCCTACCCTGGGTCCTTTTATCCTCGCTATTCTGAATAGCAGTTTATCCTCAGGTGTGGTGCCAAAGACTTTTAAACATGCTGCTGTCCAGCCCCTCCTGAAAAAACCTAACCTTGACCCCTCAGTCATGTCCAACTTCCGGCCTGTCTCCAGACTCCCATTCACCTCTAAACTACTGGAAAAAATTGTGGAGTCTCAGTTGAAACAGTTTTTGGGGGATCACGCTATCCTTGAGTTATTCCAATCTGGCTTCAAATCTCTCCATAGCACTGAAACTGCTCTACTGAAGGTTTTTAATGACATTTTCATATCCACAGACGCAGGTGATTCTGTGCTGCTTGTCCTATTGGACCTTACATCTGCTTTTGACACCATCGACCACAACATCCTCATTTCTAGACTGGAGCAGTGGGTGGGCATCACAGGGTCAGCCCTTAAATGGTTTGGGTCCTACCTCTCTGACAGAACCTTCTGTGTCAATATCAAAGATTTTAGTTTGGCATCGACCGCACTCCAGTGGGGGGTACCACAGGGGTCCATCCTCGGTCCACTTCTCTTTTCTTTATACCTGCTGCCACTAGGTGCTATCTTCCGCAAACACGACATACCCTTTCATTTCTATGCCGATGATTGCCAAATTTACTTCCCCCTGAGGCACTGAGGCACACGCTCTATTCAGCCTCTTCTTGACTGCCTGGCTGACATCCGGGACTGGATGGCTTTAAACTTCTTAAGCTTCAATGAGAAGAAGTCTGAAGTCATGCTGTTCCATCCCAGTGGCTCACTCATGAACCATGACATTGACCTTTTCTCTCTAGCCCCGCTAGAGAAACAAAAGGTGACTAATCTGGGGGTGATAATGGACCCGTCCTTAAAACTCAACAGTCACGTAAACATGACGGTCAAATCCTGTTTTTTTCAGCTGAGACGGCTGTCTAAGCTGAAGCCTATACTCTCCAAAAAGAACCTTGAGACAGTGATCCACGCCTTCATAACATCTAGGCTTGATTACTGCAATTCACTTCTGTTTGGAATCAGTCAGTCCTCCATTGCTCGTCTACAACTGGTCCAAAATGCTGCAGCCCGATTTTTAACTGGTACAGGCTATAGAGAGCACATCACGCCAGTTTTGGCCTCCCTGCACTGGCTACCCATTCACCTTTGGATCCATTTCAAAATTCTCATGTATGTTTTTAAATCACTGAACAGTTCCGCCCCATCCTATCTCACTGATCTTCTGCAGCCATATGTCCCACCGCGCTCTCTGAGGTCAGCAGACCAGATGCTTCTCTCAGTCCCAGAAACCCGTCGTAAGCTCAGAGGTGACAGGGCTTTCTCTGTTACAGGTCCACAACTGTGGAATGAGTTGCCACTGAGTGTCTGGCAGGCTCCCACACTCTCAGTCTTTAAGTCTCGCTTGAAGACCCACTTCTATTCGCTTGCCTTTAACACGGTGTGATTTGTTTTGGTCCGGTCTGTTCTCTACTCTGTTGGCCATTTTAGTTAGCTTCTGCTGCTATTTGTATCTGTATTTCTATTTTATGTTTTCCTGTCTGCTGTACATGTTTGGTTCTTTTGTACAGCACTTTGGTTGGACTTGTTGCTGTTTTAAGTGCTATATAAATAAATTGGTATGGTATGGTATGGTATGGTATGATGTCATCCAGGCAGTCGAGCAGAGGTTGAATAGAGCATGTACCATTGTGTCTTAGGGGGAAGTAAATTTGACAGTCGTTGGCATAGAAGTGAAACGGTATGTTGTGTTTCCGGAAAATAGCACCAAGTGGCAGTAGGTATAGAGAGAATAGGAGGGGACCCAGGATGGACCCATGCGGAACCCCCCATTTAAGCTCTGTCGCTGCAAAACTAAAATCCTTGATGGAGACACAAAAGGATCTGTCAGTGAGGTAGGATCTGAACCAATTGAGGGCTGACCCTATGATGCCCACACATTGCTCCAACCTAGCAATGAGGATCTCATGGTCGATGGTGTCAAAGGCGGCTGTGAGGTCCAACAGGACAAGCAGCATAGAATCACCGGTATCTGTGGATCTGAAGATGTCATTAAAAACCTTAAATAGGTCAGTTTCAGTGCTGTGGAAAGGTTTAAAGCCAGATTGGAATAGCTCTAAGATGGCGTGATCCTCCAGGAAGCACTTCAACTGAGCTGTCTCAACTGAGACAGCTGGCCTGGAGATGAGTGTAGACAGCTCCAGTTTCTCCTATTGTGGCCAACCTGTACATGGAGGAGGTAGAAAAGAGAGCCTTGACGTCATTTTCAGGGACGCCACGAAGTCATTGGTTCAGGTATGTTGATGACACCTGGGTTAAAATGAGGGATGGGCCGATCCGATCCAGTATCCGTATCGGCCTCCGATACCAGCATAATTTACATATCGGATTTTCCGATCCACCTTCCGATATTTCCGATCCCTGATGCATGTTGGCTTCAAACTATGGAATGGATTTCCTGAACGGCGGCATGTCTCATGGACCCAGAGTAATAAGACCCACCTCACATTCAGGAAATCCATTTCATAGTTTGTAGCCAGCTACAACGTGAGGGCTGAGTTAGCAGCACTGTGGCTAACAGCTAAACAACTTTTCATCTAAACATGTCCGCTGTGTGGAAGTATTTTACACTAAACACCACAAAACAAGACAGAAACGTGCAATATCTGCAGAGCCACAGCGCCACATTAAACCACGTTAAAGTTATCTAAAAAAGTTCAATCTGGTCCTCTGGACATTCAAAAAAACAAAACAAAGCAAATCAACAAAAAATGTAGAAACGTTTCGTCTCTCATCCGAGAGACTTCCTCAGTCTGAGGAGCTGTATTCAGCTCAGTCTCTTAAAGAGACTGAGACTTATTTAAGAGACTGAGCTGAATACAGCTCCTCAGACTGAGGAAGTCTCTCAGGGCATCCAATAGCCTTACTTCCGGCTACCATCCTCAGGCTAACGGACAAGCTGAGCGCTGCAATCAGGAGTTGGAGTCCACCCTGCGTTGCTTGGTCGAGTCCAACCCCTCATCGTGGAGTCAAAATCTGGTTTGGGTGGAGTACGCCCACAACTCCCACCGCTCCTCTGCTACCGGCATGTCTCCCTTCGAGGCCTCCCTTGGGTACCATCCTCCTCTTTTCCCTAGTTGTGAATCCGACTGCACGGTTCCGTCTGTGCAGCACCACTTCCGGCGGTGTCGTCACATCTGGCGCCAGGCCAAGGCGGCCCTCCTTAGGACCGTAGCCCAGGCTAAACGGTTCGCAGACCGTCATCGTTCAGCGACACCCGCCTACCAAGTCGGCCAGCAAGTTTGTTTGTCTACCAGGGACATCAAGCTGCGGGACACCCCCCGAAAGCTGGCTCCCCGCTTCATTGGCCCCTTCCCCATCACCCGCATTATCAACCCCTCTGCGGTCCGTCTCCAACTCCCCAGGGCCATGCGGATTCACCCGACCTTCCACGTCTCCCAGGTCAAGCCCATCTCCCTCAGTCCATTGTGTCCCCCATCTGACCTCCCTCCGCCGCCCCGCCTGATCGACAACCACCCTGCGTTCACTGTCCGTTCCATCTTGGACGTGCGACGCAGGGGTAGGGGTTTCCAATACCTGGTCGATTGGGAGGGGTACGGTCCTGAGGAGAGGTCATGGATCACCAGGTCCTTCATCCTTGACCCCAGTCTCATTTCCAGGTTTTTTGCAGACCACCCCGAGAAGCGCCTCAGGTCGCCAGGTGGCGATCATTTGGGGGGGGGGGGGGGGGTACTGTAAGGGTCCCACTGCCTGCAGCCTGCCTTGCTGATGGCCGCTGATTACCAACACCTGGCAGCCATCAGCCTGATGAGCCTCTCCATCTACTTAAGGCTGCAGTCCGGTGGGATTCAACGCTGGAACATATCACCTCTCATGGTATAGTACTGTTGAGGTAGAAATGTTTAGGTGAAAATAATTTGTTCACCTTCTGCTCTTTTTTTTCCAGTTTCCTGGTTCCTTCGTGTTTTGGATTCTCCTCGTGGCCTGACCTGGATCCCTCGGCCTGTCAGATGTCCCTCGTGTCTCTTTGCCTCCAGTTGCCAGCCTTCCTCGTTTCCTTTTGGACCCCTGTTGGATTCCCTTCTGCTGCTCACTCCTTGGACTGAAGGACCAGCTCATCTCCTTCGGGTTGGACTGTAAGGACAAGACGCTCTTTAAATCTACCACTCTGGTCTTCCCCGTTGGACAAACAGTAACCTCTCGTCCCTCTTTCCAGGAGCCGCTGAGAAGCAGCGTGTGGATTTTAATTTTGCACTGTAAATAATAAACACTGTTCTTTTGTATTTCCCCTGTGTCTGCCTCGTTGTGGGTCTTAACATCTGGGTTCCCCGCGCAATCGTAACAGTATGTTAAAGGAGAGTTATTTGACAGAATACAAAAAACTCCAAATTGAATCCACTAAAGTTATTGTTTGAGTTGATGATGTTGTTCTTTAGTTGATCTTGTTTTTAAATCACTGAAGTTGTTGCACATCTTGCTTTTTGTTTTTGTTTGGTAACAAGACAGTAAGGGTAAAAAAAGGGGCAGATATTATGATTAATTCTTCTTCTGCTGCCTTTTTATTTTGACTGTATACATTTTTTTTTTCATTATTTTTGAGTTGTTATGGTTTTAATGCAATGAAATGAATAAATTAAATAAATAAATAAATAAATAAATAAATAAATAAATAAATAAATAAATAAATTTCTGGATTCAAATCAATGAAATAACAGTTCCTGTCCCCTGAAGGTCTTCAGAGATAGATTGTTGTCGGAGGCCTAGTTCACTACAACAGAGAAGTTGCTAAACTTCATCATAATTAATGACCAACCACTATCAGTTGTTGAAAACGAAGGATTTTGCAGCTTGATACTTGCAGCCAAGATATAGTTTACCCTCCAGGAGATATTTATCAGTACAACAGTAGACAATCATAAAAAAACATATGATTTGAAAATTATATATATTAAAAACATAAACAGCTACATTATAAAGTGATGTAAATAACTAAAAACAGGAACATGTCTGTTGGTTTATGCCATGAACTTAGCAGGTGTTTGAAGCCATTTAACATTTTATTTAATTTAATTCATTTATTCATTCATTTAAATGAAACAAAATTTAAAAAAAAATCAAAAAGAAAACATTGAATGAAAAGAGTGCAGAAAGAAGAGAACAAATCTTATATCTGCCCCTTATTTAAAAAAAATATCTAAAATAACTTTAAACAATCACTTAAATTAATCATTTTAGTATCCACTTTAAAGCTAGGAATAAAAAGAAACATGTTTTGTGTTAGCAGAATTGAATTCTAACTTTAAAACTTATCCAACATTAATAAAACTTACCTCAAGTTGCCTTTTTGGACATGCATGCATATATTTGTACAAATTGTACTTGAGAGGAGATTATTACAGCCTCATATAAAATCAATGATGATCATGATATCGGATCTGGATCAGTATCGGCCGATACTCATATCTAGGTATCGGATCGGAAGTAAAAAAAAGTGGATCGGTGCATCCCTAGTTAAAATTCAATCTCAGGAAGTCCAACATTTTACTGACCACATCAACTCTGTGGATAAACACATCAGTTCACATGAGAAGATGTAAAAAATGGCAGGTTGGCTTTCTTGGACTGTGAGGTCTCAGTCTCTGATAGAGGACATTTGCAAACTGAGGTGTACCGCAAACCCACCCACACAGACCAGTATTTGCAGTTTGACTCCCATCACCCTTTGGAGCACAAGTTAGGAGTCATCAGGACTCTGTACCACAGAGCAGACAAGGTCCTCACTAACTCAGGAGCCAGGCAGAAGGAGAAATCCCACACAAGACAGGCTCTAGTAGGGATGCACGGATCCACTTTTTTTTTACTTCCGATCCGGTACCTAGATCTGAGTATCGGCCAATACTGATCCAGATCCGATATCATGATCATCATTGATTTTACATGAGGCTGTAATAATCTCCTCTCAAGTACAATTTGTACAAATATATGCATGCATGTCCAAAAAGGCAACTTGAGGTAAGTTTTATTAATGTTGAATAAGTTTTAAAGTTAGAATTAAATTCTGCTAACACAATACATGTTTATTTTTATTCCTAGCTTTAAAGTGGATATTAAAGTGATTAATTTAAGTGATTGTTTAAAGCTGTTTTATATTTTATAAGAGGCAGATATAAGAATTTTTTCTTCTCTCTGCACTCTTGTCATTCAATGTTTTCTTTTCGATTATTTTTTATTTTTATTTTGTTTCATTTAAATGAATGAATAAATTAATTAAATTAAAATTGAATGTTAAATGGCTTCAGACACCTGCTAAGTTTATGCATAAACCAACAGACATGTTCCTGTTTTTAGTATTTTACATCACTTTATAATGTAGCTGTTTATGTTTTTAATATATATAATTTTCAAATCATATGTTTTTTATGATTGTCTACTGTTGTACTGATAAATATCTCCTGGAGGGTAAACTATATCTTGGCTGCAAGTATTAAGCTGTGATATCCTTCGTTTTCTACAACTGATAGTGGTTGGTCATTAATTATGATGAAGTTTAGCAACTTCTCTGTAAACATTTGAGCTCTGTGGTTTCAGCGATGTCTTCTTCTTGTTCAAATCGAAGCAGGCAGCCTGATTTGGGGCAGCCGCGCTCAGTCTGTCCCTCCTCAGAGACGAGCAGACTGAGCAGGGCAGATTGGACGCGGCTGGCCGAGGTCAAGTTGCCTCTTTCGTGTTGAGCAAAGAGCAGCGCCCCGCTGAAGCCACGGAGCTTAAATGTCCATCGTAAAACTAACTTTACCATGGTTTAATGTGGCGCTATGGCTCTACAGACATTGCATGTTGCTGTCTTGTTTTGTGGTGTTTCTAGTGTAAAATATTTCCACACAGCGGACGTTTCGATGAAAAGTTTGTTAGCTGTTAGCCACTGTGCTGCTAACTCAGCACTCATGTTGTAGCTGGCTGCAAACTATGAACTGGATTTCCTGAATGTGAGGCGGGTCTTATTACTCTGGGCTCATGAGACACGCCGCCGTTCAGGAAATCCATTCCATAGTTTGAAACCAACATGCATCATGGATCGGAAAATCCGATACGTAAATTATGCTGGTATCGGAGGCCAATGCCGATACTGGATCGGATCGGCCCCATCCCTACTCTAAAGGAATGTGGATATCCTAACTGGGCCTTCCTGAAAGCAGAGAAGAAACCCAAACAGGACTCCAGTCAGCCATCAGGTGAAAAGGAGGAACCCAGACCCAGACCAGTGGTCATTCCATATGTTGAGGGAGTATCAGAGAAACTGAGACGTTTATTTTCTAAACACAACGTCCCAGTGGCTTTTAAACCCCAAAATACATTACGGCAAAGACTGGTTCATCCCAAAGATCCAGTCCCCCAGCACAAACAGAGTAATGTTGTGTATGCTGTTCAGTGTCAGGAAGGCTGTGATCAGTCTTACATCGGGGAAACTAAACAGCCACAGGCCAAAAGGATGGCCCAGCACAGAAGATCAACATCATCAGGCCAGGACTCTGTGGTCTACACTCATCTTCAGGTCAGCGGTCACTCTTTCATATATCAATAAATCGTCCATCATTAAACATGAGTGGAGGCCTCCGTGTTCAACTGTCCCCCCCTTACACTGCTGTTATTGCTAGTATCACTCAGCCCTCTGTGAACAGTAAACAGCCATCAGGTGCTAATGATCCATTGTTAGGCTGATGGTCCTTCTTGAGCATGTGATCAGCTGGTTTTGGTTGTCAGCAGCAAAACTGGTTGATCCACTCTGAGAAGGTGCTATTTAAGAGACTGAGCTGAATGCAGCACCTCAGACTGAGGGTGCATTCACACCAGCTCTGTTTAGTCCACTTTAATCGAACTCTAGCTCGTTTTCCTAGAAAGTCTGGCTCGTTTAGGGAGATGTGAACGCGCCATCGAACTCTGTCACAGAACAAAAAGGCGAACTCTGGCCCGGGCTAAAACCTAGGTCTCGGTCCGGCAGAAGCGAACTCCAGCACAGTTTGAGTACAGTGTGAATGTAAACAGACCGGACCCCGCTCCACAGGGTAAACAAACACGCATTTCTCTGACCTTATATGGAGCCGTCAGCTGTCTTGTGTGAAAAAACAATATTCTCCATGGTCTTCCGTCTCATCTTCTGCTCATGCTAAGTCCATTTTTGAAAAATGACAAAATATAACTCCTAAAACTGCTAAAACTTGATGCCACTTCATTTTATTTTTATTTACAGAAGAAGAAGAAGAAGAGTGTCTTCAGAGGTTTTTGTGTCGTTTCTCTTTCAGCAGTTCTTGGTGCAGCGCTCCCACAGGCGAGCGGGGGAACAGGTTGGTTCAACAGGTTGGCTCGACTGCACAGTGCAGTGTGAATGCAAACTCACCAGCTCAAATGTAACAAAAGCTCATGAATATTGGTCCCGAACCGAACCGAGTCTACCGGACTATCTGGTGTGAAAACGACCTGAGGAAGTCTTTCGGATGAAAGACAAAACGTTTCTACATTTTTTGTTGTTGTTTTGCTTTGTTTTGTTTTTTTGAATGTCCAGAGGACCAGATTTAACTTTTTTAGACAAAACACATATTTACTAAATGACGGACACAAGTGGAATGCTTCAAAACTTGCACATTCCCAAAACAAGCTTTAACTGGCTCAGAACAAAATAATGACACTGTGCTGGATCCTGTTGCACTTCCTAGAAACATTAATGAATCTGCTGCTGAACTTACAAGAAGTCAAAGATCTAGAAATGCACCAAGATGTTTAACAGGTTTTGTAAGATAAAGTGAAAACAAAATGTAAATCACTGCTGTTCAGACTGGTACAAGAGTTCTTCAAGACCAGTAAATATGTACTACTGTTTTTGCTGAAGTACAACACAAGAAATTTTTACATATAAGTAATTGCTTCAGGAAAAGGGAAAATGTGGTGTGCTAGTGAACTGAAACTGAATTGAATTGTTGTTGCATAGAAAGGACATCAGTGGGCGCTATGTGACTGTATGTTTCTCAATCGTTTTTTGTTCTGTAATTTGTGGACGGTCCCTAAGCGAACCTTTGCTACTCGGTGGAGGGCATACTGAGCACAGCTGACCGAAATCAGACTGTCTGCATTGGATGAATGAGACGAGACACCGCTGAATCTACAGAGCTTGAATATCCAATGTCCAACGTAAAACAAAACTGTGGTTATTTTCTTCATCTGTTTTAATGGCAACATGCTTGGCTCTTCATCCCTGTCTCTGTAACTTTAACAGCAGTGTGACCAGCTCACACATACTCACTCGTGCGTTCTACCCGGCTGCTGTAATAATAGTCTACATGGAACTTTTTTTTTTCTGATTCATAAAATGCTAAAATGGGGGACATTTCTGGGGACAGCTTTAACCGAGAACAGGTCGTCCAAAATGGGGGCTGTCCCCAAAAATCAGGGACGTCTGGTCACCCTTTGACCTACATTTTGTGGTGTTCTACAGAGCACCATTCAACACAAGCTCCAAGTGCTCCACAATCATTCACACAAGGTTTAAAATTTCCCCTAACTGTTGAAGTCTTTCTGTTAGTTAAATATTTTCAGGTTTTAGTTAAAAAAAAAAAAAAAAACATGAAAAGGACTTCTTATAACTTCACCTTGATTCAAGGTGAGTTTTTCAAAAACAAATATGATTCTGTCAGATTTGTTTTTCTTCTTTCGGTTGCTTCCTTCTTCAAGGGTCACCACAGTGAACTAACTCACATGAATACTTGGCAATTATTTGTATGCCGGATGCCCTTTAGACACAGCCACAGACCACCGAGCTACCACAGCCCTCTGAGCTGCTATCTGGGATGCTCATGGGAGAAGATGGTGGGGATTAAGGGCCTTGCTCAAGGGCCCAGAGTTGAGCAAATGAGGGTGGAGGCAGGTGTGGGTACTTCACCTATCATTTTGATGGTGTTTGTATACCAGGAGTTGAATCGGCGATCTTCCGATTACAGGCCCACCTTCTCTAACCTCTGCACCACCACTCCCGCAGTGTTTGAGATATCAAGTGAAATAGCTGAGAGTATTTACCAGACATACTCTGAGCACAGCATGAGATCTTGTAATCCTACGTGAGATGTTCAAGGTTTGACCAGATCTTAACAAGGAATGATGGTCTTAGTCTAAACTGGCTCTTTTGTCGAACAACAGGTTTTTAAATTTAGAAACTAGTTTTGGACTAATTTTTATTACAGTTATAAAGAAAGGTTTTATTTAGTGTGAGTCTGCATGAATTGGGTTTGCTTCACTCATTCTTACAATTTATTTTAAGAAAACAAAATTGTTGGTCTTTTTTGTTGTTAATGTTCTTTTAGTCAAAAACCTCCAGATGCCTTTTCAAACAGCTTTAGTTGTTGACATGAATAAAGGGACATGTCAGGACTGAGGTTTTGGATAGTAACCCCCCCCACCCCCCAACACCACCACCACCACCACCACACACACACGCACACATGCACACACACACACCCACACGCACACACACACACACACACGCACACAGGCACACACACACACGCACACACACACACTCAGTAAGCAGCAGTTCAGAGGTAGGTGGTCGTGTCTCTGGGGGAGCAGAAGACCCAGCCATCGTTGTTGAAGCCCGGATGGAGAACGTCTGTGTTTGTGCTCTTCATTAGACGTTGTGGTGTGACCCGGACAGGTCAAACAAAGCTTGCCCCCCTCCGTCCCCTCCGCTGTTTAAATGTGTTTTAACACTTATTTAAGGCTCTGTAACCTCACATGAAGGCAACGAGACGGGGGCATTAGCAGAGCTGCTAATACTTTGAGTTGAAGGGAAGAAAGTCTCTGGATGATGTGAACAACATGCAGGACTGGCAGGAGTCACGAAGCTTCACCTGAGGACAGAACCGATCTGTCTGAGGACTCATGGACTGAAGTGGGACCAGCAGCACCCAAGCTACTGTATTTAACACCTTGGTTAAAAAAAAAAAAACACTGCTGCTGCTAAAAAGAACACTTCAGATACAGTTGCTGGTTCTGCTGGAGGTTTCTTCCTGTTAAAAGGGAGTTCTTTTCTTTCCACTGTTGCCACTGTGCTTGTTCAGGATAGGAGACTGCAACAAAGTGAAGATTCAACTTGTCTGCTGGATTCCTTAGATGGAAAACTTTACTAACTGGCTTTTCTTTGTATGTGAATGTTCCTGTAAAGTGCCCTGAGACAACTTTGTTGTGATACGATGCTATATAAATAACCTGAATTGAATGGTGTAATTTACATCTAAATTAAAAGCCTGGCATTCCTTGAAGAGTTGCATATCACCCACCATCTCTCAGAATATTAGACTAAGATTATAATTACTGAAAAGATTAGGCCGAGATGGTGTAGAGGCAGGGCAGCCGGCTTGGGACCCGAAAGTCCCAGTTTCGATCCCCAGTCACTGCACATCACGTGGCGTCTCTGGGCAGCACGTCTCATCCCCAAAATGTCCCCCGGGCGCTTTCAATAGCTGCCCACTGCACCACCTGGTGGTGGATGGGTTAAATGCAGAGACTAATTTCGCCA
>NC_056518.1:3230727-3235394 GCF_014905685.2 Nematolebias whitei
TATATATATATATATATATATATATATATATATATATGTATATATATGTATATATATGTCTAAGTATAAGCCTTGGCTTCAGGCTATTCCTTTTATGATAAATTGTTGATTTGTAAAATAGTATTTTATATTGTTTTCCTTTTTTGCAATGATGTTAATTTACCAAAATAAAGTTAAGTTGAGTTGAGTACAGAATTTACAGTGCCAACTAATGACCTGGCCTGTCAACTACAACAGACTAGGGGAGGGTGGGGTGTTGTACGGTTACACGTAAATACCAAATGCGGTTGTGTCAACAAGGATTTTTTTCCTTGAATCAACATCAGAAAAACTCTGCGTCGTGTCCATGTAAATGGGGCTTAATCTTGGTAGCTGCAGACATCAGAGCAGTGGTGTGATGTTCTGTCAGCAGTGTCAGACAGTTTCAATACGCTGCTTCTGTTCCCAGGATGTGATCGTCTGTCAACAGATTCTGTTCAGAGTGAAAGTTAATCCTTCATTGAAATGGCAATAATGTGCTTGGATATTGGTGATTGAAGGACTTTGTGTTGCTAAGTGCTCACTAAATCAGAGGAGAGCAGCTCAAACAGCATTCACAGTGGTAGTGTTAATGCTAACGAGCGAGCAGCAGTCTGTTGTGGCACTCTGCCTTGAATATAAACAGAAACTGCATAGTCACATGCTAAAGAGGTCTGTTTAGACAACACCAGTTTGAAGGGAAACCATAACCACTTATCTGACAATGAAACTTTTTAAATAAAGGTCTCAGAGTGGAAGATTAAAGAAACAACCAGCATCAGTGTTAAAATGCAACAACAGTAAAAATGATAGCAGAGTGCTGCTAGTGCTGATCACTCTATCAAAGCTCCGTCATGTAACGTGCTACACCATCTCTTTGTCAGTGGAGACATATTTTTCACATTATACAAATTCTAAAAAAGCATGTGACTTTTTTCATGCACGAGACTGAAATGTCTGTCTGCATGTACCTATTGTTTAAATACAAACTTCACATGTCCAGCTAGTGACCGGGAATGACAACTACAGCGGATTTAATGGTTCTTGCAGTCACAACAAAACACCAGTTGTGATAACAATATTATTATATGATTGTATAATGTTTTCACAACCAGTATTGGAAAATCACGAGCAGTCTGAGACAGCCTGGACCTTTCTGGGTGGAGTTTGCATGCTCTCTCTGTGTATGCGTGGGTTTTCTTTGGGTACTCTGGTTTCCTCCCACAGACCAACAACATGCATGTTAGGCTGATGGGTAACTCTAAATTGTCCCTTGGTGTGTGAGAGAGAGAGAGAGTGAAGGGTTATTTGTCTAGTTTGTCTCTGTGTCCCTGTGATGGACTGGAGACCTGTCCAGTGTGTCCCCTGTCTCTCACACAATAACTGCTGGATATGGGCACCAGTGACCCCCACAAACCTGAAAAGGAAGAAGCGGATGGATGGATGGATGGACGGACGGACGGACGGACAGATGGATGGATGGTGTGTTTATATGTTCTTGATTAAAAGTTCCAAAAAATACAGGAAGCGCTGGCCCTGCAGCCCACACATCAGACCGGCCCACCGGAAAATCTCCAGACCCTCCTACAGCCACGCTGGGCCTGATTTTAATCCTCTTGTGACAAATTCCTTCATTTCTCACAATTTCAGTCATGGCATCAACGGGCGAGGAGGAAGAGATCACTTGCTTCTTGGCAAAAAAACAAAAGAAAAGGCCAATAAACCAGACCAGGGATGAAGAAGGGGAATTTAATACATTGGTGTTGCATACAAAACAATCCGTCACCGGGCTGTTTATTGTGCGAAAACGAGTACGCGTACGCGTTCGTAAAAATTGATCTTTGCGCGGACATGGCTTGCAGACGTCTGTTTCGAGTTTGCCTCGAGTATGTGCGGACCACTGCAGAGTGAAGTACGTCCGAGTATGTGGCGGCCTTTAGGACCCCTCAGGTCCAGCTGAAGCAGGTTGATTTTAGAGGACTGTCAATAGCTATGTTTACATGGACATAAATAATAGGATTAAACGGCCATTGAGAATAAAAATGCATCATGTAAACGTCACATTCAGATTATTTTTTGTTTATTCAGCTCGATCCGAAAGAATTTGTAATCAGAATGAGATGGGTGGTTTATGCCGATTCATATTCCAAAAGGTGTACATATAAACACTTAATCTGTTCATTTTTTTTCCGTTCATGAAAAACTGACCTGACTATACGTGCGATCTATGTAATTTTAGCCTGGCTAATGCTAATAATATTATGTCGGGGAAGCAAAACTGGTCTGTGAGCGACACAACATTTCTACTAGAAACTTTGAAAGAGCTCAAAATTATCTGTATTACCTGTAGCTCAATCAGGGAGTGCAGTAATGTCTCCACCATCATTAAATGTTCTAGAATTGCGCCACTCAAGGTGGCTGCATGTTGGAACAGCTCTGTTACTTTCATTCTGAGATTTTGCTTTTGGAAACTTTAATTCCTCTTTTTCTGGATGTAAATCACATTTTTTTTGGATGATTTTTTTGGATGATTGTTTCCTCTGGTATCAGATGCTGTGCAGCTGGAAGGATTTTTACTTAAACTTTTTTAGTTTTGGACATTTGTTATGATGGGTAACCATGGCAACAAGGCAGTTTTCTACAACCAACAGCAGCTGATGAACATCTCAAAAGCTCAAATAATATCTCAACTACAGCCCCAAATTTCAGTGAGTTGAAAGGATGTTCTGTGGATGCATTCTCATCTATCTTGCCAGCTGTGCTCGAGTGCCTGATCACTGAGATTCTGGAACTAGCAGGAAACACGGCTCGTGACAGCAGAAGGACAGGATCGTCCCTTGGCACCTACGTACGCGGCTGAAAACTAAAGAGGACAGGGCCTTTCAGTCAGTGGCCCCCAGGCTGTGGAACAGTTTGACCCTGCAACTTCGTTTTGCTGACTCTATTGAGCAACGAGGAGCTCAGCAGATTGCTGGGAGGAGAGGCCATCACTCTGGAAGAAGTTCTGCCCAGCATTCGGGCAGTCCTACAGCCCGGGGGAACCGAGAGGCCAGCCGAGTCTGGGTGGACAGATTGGACAGCATCTGCAGACAGTTTCTTAGGATCTGCTGTGGGACGGACCTTTACAAGAGATCCTTCCTGCCTACAGCCATCAGTATCTATAACATCTCTTAATGAAATGAGGATAATGAGTTACAACAACTAATAATTTCCCTTTGGGATTAATAAAGTATTTTTGAATTGAATTGAATTGAAAACCTGTCACGGGTCTGTGGCTCCGGTCTTCCCTGTGTTACCATCGTGTCCGGTGGGGACGGGTCTGTGGGACCCCACATCCACTATTGAACATTTTTATGGAGAAAGCTTATAGTGACATGAATGCTCGCACAGGTGTTTAGATTCAGGTGTTTATCAGGTACACACTCTATTGGGTTGTGGTGGCCACTTAGTATATATTGTATTACCATGTACTGTACAAAATACGTTCTAATGATGTTATAAGTATCATCATATATGTTGCTTGTTGTTTTGGTTTCTCGGTTTTGTCTTGGTTTTATTTCTTTCCGCAGGTCTAGAGGCAATGATGTAAAAAAGAAAAAAACAGAACAAGGAAGTACCCAGGAATTGCACTCTCCAGTACCTCCTCCAAGGACTCCAAAAATCTGAATTGTCGTTTCGCACATAAGCACAAACAATAGTCAGAACTCATCCCCCCACACATAGGCGGAGGAAGGCTATGCTCTCATTCAGTGGGGTGAACCCCAACGTACAGGCACCAAGATGGGGGGGGGGGGGGCAACAAGTATGCCCACTCTTGCTTTGCGCCTCTCACAAGGGGCAACTCCAGAGTGGAAGAGTACCATACCATACCACTTTATTTATAAAGCACTTAAAACAGCAACAAGGCCAACCAAAGTGCTGTACAGACAAAACAACAGGTAACACACACAAAGCAAAATAAAAAATTTGGTAAATTAGAATATAGACAAAAAACAATGCAGATAATGACGACAAACCAGTGTGGAGCATACAGGATCAAAACACAGATCATCTTGTGTAGAAAGCTATTGAATAGTAGTGAGTTTTTAAACGGGACTTGAAAACCGAGAGGGAGGGGGCCTGTCTGACAAGCAGAGGTAACTCTTTCCAGAGTTTTGGTCCTGCTACAGAGAAGGCCCTGTCACCTCTGCGCTTAAGACGATTTCCTGGAACTGTGAGGAGCAACTGATCCGCTGACCTCAGGGAGCGTGGTGGGACATACGGTTGTAGCAGATCAGAGAGATGGGGGGGGGGGGGGAGACACTGTTCAGTGATTTGTAGACTTATGCCCCTTTTCCATTAGTACCGGTACGGGCCGGTACAGCCCGGCTCTACTCTACTCGGTACGGTACAGGTTGTGTTTCCATTATGCTTTCAGTACCGGTTCCAGTGGGCGGGGTTCAAATTGACGTCACCACCTCTCACCAGCTGGTGGCGCTGAGACGCAGAAACTGTTTTCTGTACAGGTTGAGAATTTATGTTATTTTGAAGTTGTGTGTATGTATGTATGCATGTATGTGTGTATGCATGTATACATGTGTATAAATATATACATATATACACATATATATATATATATATTTATACACACACACACAAATATATATGTA
>NC_056518.1:3235494-3238002 GCF_014905685.2 Nematolebias whitei
TATATATATATATATATATATATATATATATATATATATATAAAAAGCCTAGCCTTACTTGAAGCTGCAGTTCATGTCAGAGTTTTGACTGAGCTCATTTTGTAAATGATGGACTTGATGCCATCTTGGTCAAACCATGATATATCTCACATAATCTGTTAATGCTTGGACTTTTTGTTTGTATGACTCTCGGCTGCCACGCTAAACTTCAGCTCAATATCTGTAAAACTCACTAGGTAGTCATTTTTATAGACTAACGTTGATTAGCTGTGCCACCTTGAGTTGAATTATCCCCAAGTGTTAAACAGTTCGATGTGCCACAAATTACTCTGAGAGCTTGAACAAAATCTGTCCAATGAATCATGAAACATTTTGCTAACAGACAAACAGTTCTGATTCCAATAGTCAACATTAAGTTTTAAACACAAATCTTGTGCTTGTGAGTTTCTACTAAAAGTCATCAAAGGGCTGTGTAATAAGTTTAAAGACAAATGATTTGAAAAACATTTTCAACTTGTAACTCGACTAGCATTTTTGGTCAAAAATGTCTTCTTTTTTTTTCAAACCTTACAGTACACGTCCGACTTTGATTTTGTTTAGTTTTCATTAATAAAATTGTGTTTTTTAGTTAAAATCATTTAATGCTTTGATTTATTCCATTACCTTTACCTGCTTCTTCCTTTTAAGGTTGTGGGGGTCACTGGTGCCCATGTCCAGCAGTCACTGTGCGAGAGGCAGGGGACACGTGGACAGGTCTCCAGTCCATCACAGGGCACTTTGATTTGTTTTAGGGCATCAAGGCCTGATGGGAGATAGTCCAGTGTCCATTTCTGGCTCTTGGGTCATATGTTGCTGACGTGTTCTTAAAACAACAAAAATACTAAAATCTTGAACTAGAGATTTGAGGTAAATACAAGTAAACCAAAATAAAACAATGACTCCGTTTGTTGGAGAAAAAGAACACTGTTCATATTTTAGAAATATATTGTTGTTGTTTTTAACACGTTCTAAATATGTTAATTTAATCTTTTAGAAAATGGAAACAGGTTTAAGAAATATTAAAATCTAAGTTGTGTGTGTTTCAGCTTAGAGCTAAAGGATTTTGTTCTGAATAAACACAACTAAGCTGAATTCGTCATAAAATATATTTATGGATATATCAAATAGCAATACATGAAATGAACCTATGGAAGTAGAAATTTAAATAGCTATAAATAGTTGTATAGTTGGAAACAGCGGTCTCCTTTCTCAAATGTCTTTGTTCAGAAGTCCAGTAGGTTAATTGTGGTCTGATGAGTCAACATCCACATCTGAGTCTGAGAACACCTCGCCCTCACCGTGGCCATCAGATCCAGGACTTCTTGGTGGAGCAGCCAGACCCAGTTTGGCCAGTTTGGCCTGTTGCTGCTCTAAACTCTGCTTGCGCCACTTAATGCGTCGATTCTGGAACCAGACTTTAACCTTAAGAGGAAAAAAGCAGAGCGCATTAGAAACGTGGGGAAATTATAATTATTATAATTATTGTGCTTTCTGAGCAACACGTTATTTTCATTCAACCTTTATTTCTACAGGTTAGTCTCATTGAGTCACGAGGACTCATTTACAAGAGTTTTAAAGATGGCACAAGTAAAACAATTACACAAAAAGCTACGTTTAATCAAATGTGCATGTTAAAGCTGAGGTTCGCACCTGCGCTTCTGTGAGCTGCAGAGCGGAGGCCAGGAGGAACCTCTCTGAGCCCACCATGTACTGCTGCCGCGCGAACTCCTTCTCCAGCCGGGACAGCTGCTCGCTGGTGAAGCTCGTGCGCATCCGTTTCGACTTTCCTTCTTTGGTTTTGAGCGCGTGCAGCCCTGCGCTCACGTTGGACGCGGCGGCTGCAATGAGAGAAAAGATTTATTCTCACCGCTCCGAGCCTCATTTTGTTCACGCGCACGTTCTGTGTCAGATCCACGCTTACCTTGTGAGTAAAATGTGCCTTGACATGCTGAATGGTAGGTGAGCGGCGGGCAGCAGTACATAGAATACCCAGGCTGCTGCTGGATGGAGTGAAACACGTTTGGTGAGCAGACGCACGCCACGGGCATCATGGGTAAGGAAGCGAGGGGCAACGCGCACGCAGCCGCTTTTAACCCGCTGTGAGTGGGACTCGTGGTGATATTCTCCTCCGGTTTGGCCAGCAAAGCCTCAATAGTGAAGGACTTACCCGAGGAGGGCTTTGCGCACTGACCGTTCTGCGACGCGGGTGCGTAATTACGCACGGAGTGTCCGTAAGTTCGGTTCGACGGCTGCATGTTTCAAATTAAATGTCCTTGTTGCAAAAACTGAGTTATACTCTGGGCAAAGTTCCCGCGCACTGAGAGGTCTGATTTATACTCCGGCAGCACAGGGTGGTGTGAACAAGCCCCCCCTACAGAGCCTTTGTCTTTCTAAGTAGCAGATGAGAGAGACCAAGATCTCCAATTAATTGGTGGGACAGGACAAGCTTGTCCTGTCCCACCAATTAAT
>NC_056518.1:3238102-3251380 GCF_014905685.2 Nematolebias whitei
TATATATATATATATATATATACTACACATTTACAAGAATAAAATCACAATGACAAACATTCAATTAGAAATGACAAATGTTTGCACATAAATCTTTGAAAAGTATGAAGTGTTTTAACAAAATGTGCTGGAACGCAGATTAAAGAAAAAAACAAAACGTGATGGGCTAGCAGCCCCGATTAAACAAACAATAACTGAATATTTGCAGAAATTAAATAAATCAGACCATAATCTGATCACCTTATCTTTATTTAAAGAAAAGCCTTCATTATGATCTCTGTTGCCCATCTCTTTAGTTTCATGTTACCTCCTGGGCTTGATCTCATGTAAACTCTGGGACAAACTCAGGTCCCCCTCCCTGAGTAAATAAATAACCATCTGAAGGATTAGTTGGGATATCTGTAACCCGGGGTGGCAGGGGTCACTCTGTCTCCAGGCTGTAGACAGCTATGGTCTCGCTGTTTAATCTGGTTAAATGGTCAATGTGCCAGTTCTCAATGCACTTCCATAGAAAGGGCTTCCACATGCCCACCCCCTGCCTGCAGGGGTCTGCTCTTGGCTCTGTGGAGACTCCACGTTTCCTGCAGTTGGGGAGGGGTTTACTGAAGGCTGCCTGGCAGACACGACAGGGTTCAGATGGGTGCCCATCAGAGTACTTCATAGGGGTACACTGGGGTGTTAACTATTTGACAGAACATCACTTCAGAAATGGCAGGACTATCCCTTTTAAGTTAGTAACAAGTATGAAGTTTAATAAAAAGTACGAGATTGGACCTTCTGTGTCTTGTTGTCCCCCCACCTGCTGTCTCCTGATGTTCCTCCATAGAGCAGCTGAAAGAGGAGAAACCCTTCTGATGCGATCATCCTGGTGTTAGACTCACAATCCGACCTGCCCCCCCTTTCTCTCCCTACAGCATAACATAATCCCATTGAAGGACCAAAGGAAGCAGCCAGAGGCCTGGGAACAAACCAGAAGAGTCCTCTGAAGGGGAAGTGGGGGTCATCAAGCTCACCGTCTCAATTACCACGGGGTACCTTACCGGCTGGAACCATGCCGTGTTCTTTCAGGGTGTCTACAGGGTCTGAAGAGAAGCTGCTTATAAAGAAACTGTCACATCTTCATGTGTCTGCTAGGCCCCCTTTACAAGGACATGGGCGGGGAAAACGCAGAGTTTTTTTAGATGTTGATTTGAGTAAAAAATCCTCATTGACACGGTCGCATTCAGTGTTTACATGCAACCAGAGAAACACCCCCCCCCCCCCCCCCCCCCGCTCCGTGTCCACTGTAGTAACCATGAAGGTCATTAGTTGGCACTGTGAATTTTGTACATTCACCTAATTCGCATGTGCGCTGCCTGGGACTGCTGTCGATAAAGACTTTCCTCTGGGCTGAAAGCCCAGGTAACAACAAAACTTAAGCCGAATTTAGGATACGAGTCAACGGATTTGATGCCAAACGGGACCGCTTTGTCTAAGGAATGCATTCACACCAGCCCTGTTGTCCTGAACTCTAGCCCGTTTGCCTAGGAAGTCCGGTTCATTTGGGGAGGTGTGAACGCAACATCGAACTGTCATGGAACAAAAAGGCAAAATCTGGCCCGCCGAAAATCCTAGGTCTCGGTCCGATAGAAGAAAACTCTAGCGCGATTCGAGTACAGTGTGAATGCAAGCAGACCGAGCATCGCTCCACAAGCAGGAAGTGGAGTACAGCACAGGGCAAACAAACACGCATTTCTCTTTCCTCATATGGAGCTGTCAGCTTGCCTTGAGTGAAAAACAACATTCTCCATGGCCTTCCACTCACGCTGAGTCCATTGTTGAAAAATGACAAAACAGAACTCCTGAAACCACTAAAATTTAACGCCACTCCATTTTTGTTCCTTCTTCTTTTAATTTATTGGCGGATTGCAAACAACTTTCAGGTGCATACCGCCACCTACTGAGCAAGAGTGTACAACTCATGACCTCTGTCCCTAAATTCTGCTTTTTATGTTAATGTTTTTCAAATATGTAACCAACGCTTTTCTGACATCTTTTATCGTGTCCTTCTCCCCTTCATTTCCTAAAATTCCTCCTAAACTCCAAGCTCTCCCTTTTCTCTTTGACTTTTCTTTTCAGTCTCTCCCTTTCTTCCGTATATTTAATGCATTCCATCAATACATGTTCCACACTTTCTGTTTCCCCACATTCCTCGCATCTATTGTTATTCCTTTTCCCCATCATGAACATTGTGTCATTAAGGAATGTGTGTCCCACCCTCAGTCTCATAATTATCACCTCCTCTCTTCTACTTCTTTCTCTAAACGTTGTTATTTTAACTGATTTTTGGATCCTGAATCATTTTCTTCCTTTCTTGTCCTCATTCCATCTCTTTTGCCATTTATTTAGTTCTTGTCTTTTAATAATTGATTTACCCTCTCCTTTCCCTAATGGAATATTAGCTGTTATTTCTCTCTTCAACGCTGCTTTGGCAAGATCATCCGCCCTTTCATTCCCTTCCACCCCCTCGTGTGCTGGCACCCAACAACATGCACATCTCTTCCTCCTCTGTGCAACCTAAATAAAGCATGTTGAATTTCTAAAATGAGCTCTTTCCTATTGTTTCCGTTTGACTTTATACTTTCTATTACCGCTTTTGAATCTGTGAATATTGCCACTGTATCTGGTCTAACCTCCTCAATCCATTCCAAACTAAAAATACCTGCTACCATCTCAGCCGTGAACACTGACAGGTGATCTGGAATTCTTTTGATAATACATACTTCAAATTCTGGTATGAAGACTCCTATTCCCACTCTTCCCTGATCGTTTTTTGATCCATCTGTATAGATTTCTAAGTAATTGTAATACGTTTCTTTAATATATCTGCTAGATTTCACCCCTATTTCATTACCTTTCCATTCTTTTTTCCATTCTAGTAATTTTTTGTCCACTTTACTTTCAGGGATTAGCCAGGGTGAAATAACACTTTTTGGATTACTCCTAGCAAATTCTATATTTTCTATCCCATACATTTCTGCTAATTTATTTATTTTTCATCCAAATCCTCTTCCTTGATATTTGTAGTACTCCCAACAGTTCTGTATTGTCATAGCTGCTGGATTTCCTTCTTTATTTCCTTTAAGTTTGATCCAGTATGATAGTGACAGTTTTATTCTTCTCAGTTCTAATGGCGTTTCCCCAGTTTCTACAAGAATTGCGTTTATGGGTGTCGTTTTAATCGCTCCTGTGCACACCCGTAGTGCTCTGGATTGTAGTCTATCTAATTTTTGAAGTTTAGATTTTGTTGCTGCTCCATAAACTATACATCCATAGTCCAGTGTTGATCTCATTAGAGCTCTGTAGATATTTAATAAAGATATTTTATCAGCTCCCCAATTATTTCCTGCCACTGCTTTCATTAAATTTATTACTTTTTTACACTTAGTTTCCATCTCATTCAGATGTGTTTGCCATGAATACGCACAGTCTAACCATATTCCTAAATATTTAAATTCATTAACCCTTTTCAGTTGTTGCCCATATAATAAGACATGACCAATATTGATCTTCTTTTTGTGTGTAATCACCATGTAGTTGGTTTTGTTTACTGACAATTTAAAACCCCATTCCTAAGACCATTTCTCTATCTGATTTATTGCTTTTCTTATACATTTAGCTATATGTGGAGCATTTCTACCCCTCATCCATATAGCTCCATCATCTGCATATAATGCAGATCTAATACCCCTATCCAGATTTGCAAACATGTCGTTAATCATTAAATTAAATAGTACTGGACTAATTACACTTCCTTGAGGAGTGCCGTTTTCTACTTTATAATCTCTTGATAGTTTACCCCCTACTTTAACTCTTATTGACCTTTCCTTCAAGAAGCTGGAGATCCAGTTGTACATCCTCCCATCTATTCCCATTTGTTCCAATTTTATAAGAAGTCCTTCTCTCCACATTGAGTCATACGCTTTTTCAATATCAAAGAATACTATTATCATAATTTCTTTCATTTTTAGAGTTTTCTCAATATCTGAACATACTCTAACTAGAGCATCCACTGTGGATCTACCTGTTCTAAATCCGCTCTGATACTTATTGATAAGTTCTCTTTTTTCAACGGTGTATAACAATCTATTAATTAGTACTTTTTCCATCAATTTACACAAGTGAGATGTCGATGCTATTGGTCTATAATTGTCTGTTTGTTGGGTCCTTCCCCGGTTTATTAAATGGTAACATGATGGCTCTGAGGTACTGATCCTTCTTCCCATATTTTGTTAAATAGTTTCAATATTATACTTAAAGTTGTTTCTGGTAGATGTTTTAACATGATATAACATATATTATCTTCTCCTGGCGTTGCATTTCTTGTGTCTTTTAATGCTATTTTAATTTCTTTCATTGTTAGTTGTTCGTCTAGTGTTGATCTTGATTTATTTTTCTTTTGTCCTACTTTCTTAAATGATTTGAGTTTTAGTTCCTTCTGCTGCCTATGCTTTTGTTCCAGATGATCCCCATTATTGATATTAACAAACGCCTCTCCCAGAGAATCCGCCTCATCTTTATTGGAAACCTTTATTTCGTTATTTTTAATTAGTGCTGGAATTTTCACTTCGCTTCTCTTTCCATTCATTTTTTTAATCATCGACCAAACCTGATTAATATTTATTTTATATCCTATTGTTGAACAGTAGTCCCTCCATGATTTCTTTTTTGCCTCCTTGATAATCCTACGAGCTATTGCTCTTTTCTTTTTGAAATCTATAAGGTTACCGCTATTCATGTTTTGCCGTAATGTTTTTAGAGCTTTATTTTTCTCTTTAATTGCTTTACTGCATTCTTCCGTCCACCAAGGTACAATTTTTGTCCTACTTTTCATAACTACTTTAGGAATACTAGAGTTTGCTGCATCTAAAATGTGGTCTGTTACCTTGGCATTGCATTCTTCTACATTTCCTGTAAGATTTACTAAATGGTTGAACTTCTCACAACTTATCTTAAACTTGTCCCAATCAGCTTTCTTAAAGCACCATCTAGTTTCAGATAATTCGTTTTGATTTTTCAAATTGTCATTTAACATTGTACTAATCATAAAGTGATCTCTTCCCAGAGTTGAGTCTCCGTTCACATGATTTAACTAGAGAATCTGATACTATTGTTAAATCTATACAGGAAACTGTTCCATTATTGATATTAACTCTTGTTCCTTGACCATCATTCAAACATATCATTGATCCATCCATTCTTCTATTATATTGCCATTATAATCTGTTGTGCTACTACCCCACAGGCTATTGTATGCGTTAAAGTCTCCACACCATATTTCTTTCCTGAGTATATTTCCAGTTAATTATTTAAACATATCCTTTTCTATTGTTTTACATGGGTTGTAATAATTTATTACTCTAAGATGACCAATACTTTTTAGATTGTATATTTCTATAATCACACATTCATATTCTGAGTTGTTGGCAATTTCCTTATATGCTATTCCTTTTTTAATAAAAGTAGCACACCCTCCTCCTCTAGTCCCGACAGTTCTGTCTTTCCTTACTGAATCGTAGCCCTGAATTTTAAATTCTAAAATGGGCTTTAACCATGTTTCCTGTATACATATTATGTCTGGAGCTACTTTTAATTCACATATAAATTGTTTAAGTTCTTGTCCATTAGCAATAATACTCCTAGCATTCCATTGTAGAATATGAAAGACCATCCTCTTCCTTTCCTTGGCTGTTTCCTGATGATTCAACTGAATTTAACAGATAATTAATCTGATCTGCTTGTAATTCTTTCATGTCCAAAAATTTTCCTGCTGAAGCTACTACTGTCTTTATTTTATCACTTTTCTTTTTCATTTGGATAGTTATGTTGATAATATGACATATGAATGCCACAAACTTTTCTTTTTCTACAATCATTGATTTGTCATCTACTGTACATTTGTGAGAGCAAACATTGTGTTGTTCTATTGGTAGTAATGGTGATGTGCTCTGTTGGTTATTAGCACTTTGTTCCGAGTATCTCTGATCTATTTCAACATTTCTCATTTCTTTCGTTTCTACTTTTCTTACCCTCTTCAGTGCTTCTGCGTATGTTATTTTTTCGGTTATTTTAATTCGTTGTGCTTCTCTTGCTTCTCTCTGAACTATACATCCCCCATATGCAGCACTGTGCTCTCCTCCACAATTACAGCATTTAACCTTCAAATCTTTTTCACATTTACCATACTCATGTGGACCTCCACATCTTGCACACCTTATTTTTCCTTTACATTCTTTTGCAACATGTCCCATTCTTTGGCATATATAGCACCTTATTGGATTGGGAATGTATTCTCTTACCCTGAAATTTACATAACCCAGCTGCACACATTCCGGTACCGAGTTTTCAAACTGTAGAATAATCGACAGTTTCTTTGATGATTCCATCTTTCTTGGTTTTAATCCTTGCTGCGCCTGTTACTTTTCCTCCTTTGATTTCTTGTTTAATGTCCTCTACAGTCATTTCTACTGGAACTCTTGAAATCACCCCTTTTAGTTTAATATTAGAACCTGGTGTGTATATTTTAATTTCTTCTCCCATCAGTGTTGTCATTTTCAATATTTTCTCCTGCTGTTTTTTATTTATTGCGTGAATGAGAACTTTTCTATTGTTTATTAATCTGGCTAACTTGATTTCTCCTATTTTTGCCTCTATGCCTTTAGTTAGTTTAATTGGATGAAAACATTTTCCTTCTTGTTTAAATTCTATGATTACTTTCAGTTCCTCTTCCCTGATTGATTTACTTGTGTTTGATTACTTGGACTGGGATTAGATTTTGACTTTTTGCTGATTTCTATTCTTGAGTCACTTTCTTGTGACCAGCTCCTATATCTTTCTTGTGACCAGCTCCTATCTCTTTCTTGTGACCAGCTCCTATCTCTTTCTTGTCTTTTCCTTTGAATTCTTTTCATTTTTTCTGTATTTGCCATCGTCCACTCTATTTCATCTCCACTATTTCCTCCTGATGAGGAAGCCATAATGTTGCATTCAGAGCTCAGTTTATGCAAATCCGCCAACTGTGTCCAGCTCCTACCTTCTGTAATATCCAAAACCAACCACTCGTTAGTTCAGTTTCCTGAGACTTGACCTCCTGACAACTTCCTCCTGAGTCCTGCCTCTCCATTTTTGTTTTTCTTCTTCTTGTCTTTTTATGGCGGTTGGCAAACAACTTTTAGGTGCATTACCGCCACCTTCTGGATTGGAGTATGGACCAGATGCTATACCACTCTATATTATTTTATATGTTATATCCTTTATAAATTACCTATTCTTCTCAAATATCTAAATATGCTAGTAAAAACTGTATCCCCTGATGATCTTTGCAGCAATTCTTTTATCTCTAACTTACTTTTATTTTTATTTAACTCACTAACTAATAACTCTCTTTCCTTTGTATATTTATTGCATTCTAAGAAAATATGTTTTATTGTTTCTAATTGTCCACAATGATCACAACATCATGTAACATGTTTATTGATTATGTTCAGTGTGCTGTTTAATCCCGTGTGACCAAATCTTATCCTCGAAATAATATCTTCTTTTTTTGTTTTATTACATTTCCTGAATTCCCCCACCTTTTTTGGATATTATAATAAAATCTAGCATTGTCTCCATTATCCCAATGCTCTTGCCATTTCTTCTTAATATGTAGCTTTATTATTTTCTTAACCTCGTTTTTACTTATTTTAACGTTTACATCCACAATATTTTCTCTTGTAGCACTTTTAGCTAAATGGTCAGCCAACTCATTTCCCAATATTCCAATGTGTGCAGGAATCCATATTAGTTTAATCTCTGACCCATATTTATTAATCCTGAAAACTTGAGCTATTTCCAGTATAATATCTTGTCTTGTATCTGAATGTACCTCCTGAATACTTATCAGAGTCAGAGAGTCAGAGTTTCTTTATTGTCATTTGCACCTCATGTGGTACATGTGGTGGAGCGAAATTATGTACACGGGGTCCCAGTTACATCCAACAATAAAATGTATAAGAAAAACAGTAATAACATCTAAGATATGAACTAAGAAAAACATCAACTAAATATACACTAAGCACTCATAACATGAAACATTGAACATCAGCACAAACATGAACATGAGTCTGTGAGCAGATGTGCACGCATGAACACATCAACATTGAAACAGATCAGCAGCAACATGAAACAGATCAGCAGCAACATGATATGGTTTTTCACAGTGATTATTCTAGTTAGATATTCATGAGTCTAACAGCCTCAGGGTAGAAGCTGTTCCTCAGTCTAGTGGTTCTACACTTAATGCTCCTTAACCTCCTTCCTGAGGGGAGCGGGGCAAAAAGTGTGTGTGCTGGGTGGGTGGGGTCCTTCATGATGCAGGTGGCCCTCTTCCTGCATCTGGAGGTGTAGATGTCTGTGATGGTGGGGAGACTGACTCCAACAGATTTCTGTGCAGCCTTCACCACTCTCTGCAAAGCTTTTCTTTCTGCAGCTGTGCAGCCTCCATGCCACACGTTGATGCTGGAGCACAGGATGCTCTCCACTGCACACCTGTAGAAGGAGGTGAGGACTGAGCTTCCCAGACCAGCTCGTCTCAGCCGTCTGAGGAAGTAGAGTCTCTGATGAGCTTTCTTGATCAGGCTGGTGGTGTTGTTGCTCCAGCTGAGGTTGTCATTCATGTGTACACCCAAGTACTTGTAGCTGGAGACCACTTCCACCGCAGATCCTCTTATGTTCATGGGGGGTGTAGATGTTTTTGTTCCTTCTGAAGTCCACAATCATCTCCTTTGTCTTCTTCACATTAATGTGATGTTATTAATGTGCTACTTGAATCTGAACATACTAAAACTTTTTTCCTCTAATTTCTTCAACCCACTCCAAAGCCATAGATATTTCCAATAATTCCCCGGTGTATACTGTTAAATTGTCAGTTATTCTTTGTTTTTCATAATATTTAATTTGGGAATTACCAAAGATATACCAGTTCTGTTATTTAACATTTTAGATGCATCAGTATAAATCTTTATATATTCTGAGTATTCGTTTCATATATATCTTTCCACCTCGTTACTTTCTAATTCTCTCCCTCGTTTCAGTAAATTTAAATCAACTTTGATTTGTCCGAGGACCCATGGTGGGACAACAGGAACAGCAACTGCAGGACTAATATGACAATTATTTATTCCTATATCTTTAGTTTGATTCAGGATTATCCAACCAAAACTATTAAATTGTTTCTTTTCTTTTTCTTGACAGGGTTGGAGAGTATTTTGTGGAGGATGAGTCTCAATATGTCCTTTAATATTTGCCCAGTAGGTTATAGCTATTTGTGTTCGTCTAAGCTCCAGTGGCATTTCTCCCATCTCAACCTGCAGAGCTGAGACTGGAGTTGTTTTCATGGCTCCACAACAAAGTCTTAAAGCTTGATATTGTACTTTATCTATTTGTTTTAATAATGTGTTTGAAGCTGAGTTATATAAAATGCATCCATAATCAAAAACTGATCTTATTAATCCAACACAGATTGCCTTTAACTCTTTCCTATCTGCACCCCATTCTCTACCTCTCAGACATCTCATTATATTTAGAATTCTTTTACACTTTCCTACTATTTTATCTATACGCATTTTCCACGTAAGTTTTTTATCAAACCAGATACCCAGATATTTGATTTGATCTACTCTTTCTATATCGTTCCCACATAATTTGAGATTCATATTAATGTTTATTTTTTTATTTGTAAAATAACTGATTTCGATTTGGATGTTGAAAATCTGAATCCCCATTCTAATGCCCAATTTTCTACATTATTTAATGCTTCTTGTATTTTCCTTTTAACAAATTCTATATTTTTTCCCCTTTTCCAAATAATTCCATCATCTGCAAATAATGAGACGCCAAAAGATTTATCTATATTACTAAAAATATCGTTAATCATTATTGTAAATAATATAGGACTAATTATACTGCCTTGGGGAGTACATTTGCCACTTGATAATCTGAACTTATCTCACCATTTATTTTAACACTAATACTTCTTTCGGTTAAAAAGTTTATTTTCCATCTATAGATCTTACCTTTTATACCCATCTGTTTTATTTTAATCAATAAACCTTCTCTCCATAACATGTCATACGCCTTTTCCACATCCAAAAAAACTGCCATCACATTTTCTTTATTAGCCTGGGCCCATCTAATTTCATGTTCCAAACATACTTCTGCTTTTTCTAAAGCCAAATTGATACGATTTTATCTTCTCCTTAGATTCTAAAAAATATATTTTTCTATTATTTACCATTTTTCCATAATTTTACCTAAACATGATGTAAGAGCAATTAGTCTATAACTTTCTGCTAGATTAGGATCCTTCCCAGGTTTACAAATAGGGACAATAATTGCTTCTTTCCATTTGTTTGGTATCCTCCCTTCCTCCCACACCTTATTATATAATTTTAATAATATTTCTTTGCTCGCATCTCTAAGATTATTCAACATGCAGTAATTGATTTGATCTTTGCCAGGAGTTGACTTCCTGGAACTCTTTAATGCTTTGTTTAATTCCCTCAAAGAAAACTTCATATTAATAGTATCCTCATTATCTTCCTCATTTTGAAGTACTTCAGTGTTCATCCTTAACGTTATTTCTCGTCCTCTTTTTTTTTATTTTTCAGATTTTCTGTACTATGTGTTGTTGCAAATGCTTTAGCTAATAATTCAGCTTTATTTTTATTATCAGTTACAATATTTCCGTTATCTTTTATGATTGGAAAATAATAATCTCTTGAATTCCCAGACATTTTTTTTAAGTATTCCAAATCCTGGTTATTGGAGTATTTTTCCCCAGTGAGTCACAATATTTTCTCCAATAATCCCTCTTAGCATATATTCAATTTCAATTCAGTTTATTTATATAGCGCTGAATCACAACAAAGTTGTCTCAGGGCACTTTACAGGAACTTTCATATAAAAGCCAATTAGTAAAGTTCTCTATCTAATAAATCAGCAGACAAGTTGAATCTTGGCTTTGTTGCAGTCTCCCATCCTGAGCAAGCACAGTGGCAACAGTGGAAAGAAAAACTCCCTTTAACAGGAAGAAACCTCCAGCAGAACCAGGCTCAGGACAAGAGACCATCTGCTTTGACCGGCTGGTTGAGAGGACAGGAAGGAGAGACAGACGAACACAGAATGGTAGGTCCAGGTATAGGTCCAGGTGTACTGTAGGTCCAGGTGTATCTGAAAGACAAAAAAAAACCACGTTAAGGATAGAAAAAATAATTACAAATACAAAACAGGTTGAGCAGAGTAAGTAAAGAAAGTAGTAGAGTGAAAAGTGTGGTCAGTTTGTCCTCCAGCAGTCTAAGCCTATAGCAGCATAACTAAGGGACAGCTCAGGAAACCCAAGCGGACCCTAACTATAGTGATATTACGCTATGTGATATATGATAATTTTCCTAACTTCTGCTTGTTTCCTTTTATAATTTATCAGATTCTGGAAACTAATAGACCTTTTCAAGTTTTTAAAAGCCTTTTTACGCTGTTTAATTGTTGCTGTGCATTCTGGTGTCCACCATGGTACTAACTTCTTCTTTTTGAGTCCATTACTTTTAGGAATAGAGCTTTTTGCTGTATTAATTATATATATATACTCATTTCCGAGTTTAATTCATTTACCATTTTATTTGTATCTATATTTTTCATATTAATCTCACTCATCATTTTAAATTTGTTCCAGTCTGCCTTTTCAAACCTCCATCTACCCTCAATGCATTTGGCCTTGTTCTGTATCTATTCCAATGTTGGTAAAAATTGGATAATGATTATACCATACCATACCATTTTATTTATAGAGCACTTAAAACAGCTACAAGGCCAACCAAAGTGCTGTACAGACAGAACAACAGGTAACACACAAAGCAAAATACAAAATGAAGTTAATCAGAATATAGACATAAAAACGATGCAGATAATGACGACAAACCAGTGTAGAGCATACAGGATCAAACACAGATCATCTGGTGTTGAAAGATAACGGATCACAACCTATTGCGCTTTCTTTGAATATTGTCCAGCTGCTAATGTCAGCAAGAGATTGTGATATCAAGGATAAATCAATTGCAGATTCCTTTCCCTTTACAAAATCCACCCGAGTGCCTGATCCATTATTTAAGATTACCAGTTCCTTTTCATCAATTATTTATTCTAAAATACCCCTGTTATAATCATCTTGAATACCCCATAATGTGCTGTGTGCATTAAAGTCCCCACACCAAACTATTTTCCCTCGCCAGTGTTCTAGAATTGATTCAAGTTTTGCTTTTTCTAATTGTTTGCATGGATTATAGTAATTTATGATTTTAATATTACCTTCATTTGTCCCAATTTCTATAACAATGACTTCTATTTCTGGTGTTGTATGAATGTGGAAAACTTCAGATTTTGTTATATGAATATAGCACATCCTCCTCCACGGCCATTAGTCCTATCTTTGTGTCTGACTGAATATCCATGAATGTTAAACAGTAATGAAGGTTTGAGCCATGTTTCTTGAATACATATAATATTTGGTTTTGTATTTAATGTATTTATGAAGCCTTTAAATTCCTGACCATTTGCTATGAGACTGCAGTCATTCCATTGTAATATTTGAATGATGTGATGTTTTGAGAAGCCTCAGCCTCAGATGACTCTTCTCCGTGTCTAAGTTCATCGTGGATTTTTTTCCCAAGATAAATCTTTCACATTCAAAACCTTTACAGCTGCCTTTACAATAATCTTTATTTTTCCAGTTTTAGTTTTTGCCTGTTCTGAACAGTTTATGATATATGCCAGGAATGGAATCAGTTTGTCCAGTGTAATGTTACTTTGGATATTATCTGTTAGTTTTTTCCCTCCGTTGATTGTTTTCGGAACATTTTCATTACTGTTTACATCTTTCACTGCTTCTGCATATGTATTTTTTTTATCTATTTTAATTTGTTGAACTTCAGCTGCCTTTTTTCTTATCTCACATCCTGCATATGCTGCAGTATGACTTCCTCCACAGTTACAACATTTAACAGGATTGTTCCCACATTCCCCATAAGGATGTTCATCCCCACATCTACCACATCTCTGTTTTCCTTTACAAACATTAGCAATATGTCCATATATTTTGCATTTATAGCATCTGAGAGGTGGTGGAACATAGACTTTCACATTAAAGCTCATGGAGAAAATAGTCGAGTCCCAGTTGAAGTGCTTCCTGGAGGATCACGCCATCTT
>NC_056518.1:3251480-3254365 GCF_014905685.2 Nematolebias whitei
AGCATTACTCCATTCCCACACATGAGGATGTCCGCAGCAGGCTAGCAGGAAAATCTGTCTTCACCATCTTAGATGAAAAGGATGGGTACTGGCAGATCAAGCTGGATGAGTCATCTTCAAAGCTATGCACCTTCAACACACCGTGGGGCCGGTATCACTTCCTCCGGCTTCCATTTGGGATTAAATCATCCAGCGAAGTGTTTCAGCAAAAGAACTGTGAGGCATTTGGTGACATTCCTGGTGTGTTCATCATAGCAGATGACATGATCATTGCAGCAGAATCTGAATGTGAACATGATGAAATCTTACAGAATGTTATGGAGAGAGCTAAAACAACAAGTTTAATAAGGACAAGATCCAGTTCAAAGTGGACACTGTAAAATACATGGGGCACGTGATCACTGCTGCAGGTCAAAAAGCTGATGACACAAAGATCAAAGCTATAGTTGACATGCCTACCCCAGAAGACAAACAAGGTCTCCAATGCCTACTAGGAATGACAAAGTTCCTAGCACAGTACATACCAAATGAGGCATCACTCACTGCACCTCTAATGCCCCTTTTCCACTGTCACGGCGCGGGTCGGATATTTCCGGGTTGAAGCGCGTTGGAGGTATTTCCACTGTTCCAGAAACCGGCTCGTCTCGCTAAATTCTGGCCCGGCTTCTCAAGGGTTCCGAGCGAGCCGCGCCGTGACGTCAGAAACACTGTCGGTCACTGATTGGTCGGGGGGAGGAGTCTGTGGAGTCTTTCCAAACAACCCGATCCACCATTTTTTTCTCTACCGCTTGCCATTAGCGATAACACGAGGAGCGTATCTTTTAGTATTTTGAAGCTATACAACAACAATAATATCAAAGCCGTGGTCAAATGCAGAAGTGCAGGTGTTGTTGTGCTTGGTGGCCGACGAAAAAAGTCAAAGCGAGCTAGATGGAGGATTGGAGGGTGGTTTGGACACGACTACTGCTCTACTTGAACCATTTATAGAAGATGGTGAGTGTTTTCTAACTTTAAACATATTTTAAATTACTCATCCCATCGGTTCTGAACATATTTTTAACTAACAAAAGAGGCTGACGCCATAATAGTACAACGTCGGTGCTACGATGCTAAGCTAATTTGCATAAATGCTAACTGTCCTCCGGTCCCGTTTCTCACTGTATTTTATCCAGAACGTATTTCAGCGCGTGATGGTTCATCTCTAAACTCCACATTAAACCCTCCAAGCCTCCCGGCTCCTGGCTCCTGCTCCTGCTCCATCAGAGGAGTCTGCACCTGACAGGTCTCCATCACAGCCCACCTGCACCTCACAGAGCAGCACAACGCTGCAGCTTCTGTGCTCGGTAAGAACAGATGCCAACTGTTCCACATCACTTTATTTGTGCCGATAAGGACTTGATTTATTTTATTTTTAAAGTAAAAAACTAAAATGTTGAATAAATACTGAATTGGGATGAAATTATGTACACAGGGTCCCAGTTACAGACAACAAAACGTAAAATAAAAACAGTAATAAGATCTAAGATATGAACTAAGAAAAATATCAACTAAAAAACATCTACTAATAAAACACTAAGCACTAATAGCAGTAAACAATCAAAACAATACGTCAAACAGCAACATGAACTTGAGTTTGTGCAGCCTCATGAATATATAACACGGTGAAGAATCACATCATGTAGCTGCTGATCAGTTTCATGTTGCTGCTGATCAGTTTCATGTTGCTGCTGATCTGTTTCATGTTGCTGTGTGCATTCGTGCTCGTCTGTTCACACAGACTCATGTCCGTGCTGCTGTTCTGCGTATTGTGTTTAATGTTTTTATGCTATTAGAGCTTATATTTTTAGTTGATGTTTTTATTAGTTCATATCTTAGATCTTATTACTGTTTTTCTTTTATATTTTATTGTTGGATGTAACTGGGACCCTGTGAACATAATTTTGATCCACCACATGGACCACATGTGGTGCGAATGACAAAGAATATCTGCATCTGTATAATACTTTCTGATTCATATATCCATTATTATCATTTTCATTATTTTTAAATCAATTTATTTTTCATTTTCTTATTTGATCAGTTTATAATTATTAATATATCTATTATAGCTGTTAGCAGCACCTTTCTTTGTTTCATGCATTTATTCAAAAACAGTATGTAGCTTGAATTAACCACCTGTTTCTTCTTTCTAGTGAAGAGAAAGAGAAAAGAGTCCAGTAAAGAAAAGTCTTATTCCATCACTGAATGAACATGAAGAACTGAACCAGACACAGCAGGAACAACACTTGTGTCTTCTTCTGGATGAAGCCCGTGAGACGAGGGACAGACACAATCATTAGTTGGACGCAGTAGTTTTTATTTTTGTACATTTTTCACTTCTTACTTTTCCTATTAAAAATTTTTTTTCTTAAGTGGTGTCCTTGAACATTAAATTTCCTAAACAAATTTTACAATGTTAAGTTCATATAGTGTTTGTTTAAATTCATACTGGAATTGAGAAGAATTTCCAATTGCATTTGATCTTTAATGGATCCTAAGAAAAGATTACTAGTATCTGCTCAACTGTTATTATGTTATAATTTTTTGGTTCTAGGATGAAGTGACACAAAAACAGTCAAAAATTCAGAAAGGACAGTTATCAGTTATTGGCCATACAACTGTGGCCTGAGAGATTCAGCTGAAAGTCCTGGTGCACCTTTTATTTGAACCTGCAGAGATTTGAACAGCTGATCTGAAGCAAACAGGCAGGAGTTCACCTGAACTGACCACTCCTGCTGTTTGATGGTCTCCTCCTTCGCCACCCGTCCATCCATCCATCCATCCATCCATCCATCCATCCATCCATCCATCCATCCATCCATCCATCCATCCATCCATCCATCCAT
>NC_056518.1:3254375-3258265 GCF_014905685.2 Nematolebias whitei
CATCCATCCATCCATCCATCCATCCATCCATCCATCCATCCATCCATTCATCCATCCATCCATCCTCTTCTGCTTCAGGGTTGTGGGAGCAGCATCTTCACCAGGGAGGCACAGACATCAACAGCCACCTCTTCAGCTCTTCTAGGACCCCATGGTGTTCACGGACCAACTGACTATTTATTAATTAATATCCTGATGCTGCTCAATAATCCAGGCAGAAAAATCTAAAAAGTTAAGTCTGGTCCTCTGGACATTCACAAAACAAACAATACAGTTCATAATAAATAAACTAAATGTTTTTTGTTAGTTTTGTTTTTTGAATGTCCAGAGGACCAGACTTAACTTTTTTAGATTAATAAGTAATAAATTTATGTTTTAATTTAATGAAAGACAAATCTTTAAAATTCAAGGACAAAATTTAACCTAATTGTTTTCAAGTCTGTATCTTATTGTAAAAGCAGTTTCAAAGATTACAGCACAGTGTGATGTTTTGCAATTTTAACATGAACCTTGTGCATATCTGTAAATAATAAAAGTGAAGATATTTTTAATACATCTTTATTGTAAAAATCTATACTAAAATGAAAAACACATGGGTTTAAAGCAGCAGGGAAGGCAGTAAGGTAGGATTATGAATCAGGTTTATAAGTTACAGCTCATGAGGTACTTCATTAGAGCATGACATCTTTTCCACAACATCGTGTGACAAAACCTTCAGGGTGTTCTTCTTCTAATACGTTTAGTGGTGGCTAGTAAGTAGCTTAAGGGAGCACTACCGCCACCAGGTGGTAAGACGAGTTGGATTCTAGTCCCCGCCTACAGAGCTGGTCCAGAAATGTACATGGAAACACAACAGACCCGAACCGATCTGAACCAACCCGAACTGATCTGATCCGCTCTGTGACAGTGGAAAAGGGGCATAAGACAACTACTCAAAAAGGACACTGTGTGGCAGTGGCAGTCACACCATGATGAAGCACTACGGATACTCAAAGCTGCCCTCACACAAGCACCAGTTCTGAGATTTTATGATCATAAACAACCACTGACGTTGCAAGCTGACTCTTCAAAAGATGGACTGGGAGCATGCTTGCTTCAAGGAGGTCACCCTGTGTGCTACGCGTCACGAGCGCTCACAGACACTGAAAAGAGGTACGCACAAATAGAGAAGGAGTTACTAGCCATTGTGTTTGCCGCTAAGAGATTCCATCAATATGTTTACGGGAGACCAGTGACAGTCCAGTCAGATCACAAACCTCTTGAGGTGATCATGCGCAAACCACTCTGCAAAGCACCAGCGAGGCTGCAAGGAATGCTCCTTCAACTGCAGAGGTATGATCTCACTGTTACATATACGCCAGGTAAGCACATGTACATCGCTGATGCCCTCTCCCGAGCCATAACGAACAGTGATAATGACAAAGCTAATGAGAATCCTTGTGATGAGCGGGTTGTATATGCTTTAGAGGCCACAGACGCCTTAAGTGAGAACATGCTCAGCCAGTTGAAAACAGCAGTAGCAGCAGACAGAGTGCTACAAGCGGTGTGTGAAAGAGTCATGAAAGGATGGCCCACAAAAAGAAAAAATTTGGACAGAGCACTACACAGCTACTGGCCAATGTGACATAATATCAGCATCCATAAGGACATTGTTATGGTTGGGGACAAGATAGTGGTTCCGCAAAACTTCAGAAACGTGATCTTAGAAAAGTTGCACCTTGCTCATCAGGGAGTGCAACGCACTAAAGCCAAAGCACGCAAAGTACTGTATTGGCCAGGAATGTCACGTGATATACAGGCTATGGTTGAAAAATGTGCACAGTGCCAGCAAATGCAACCAAGACATCAAGTGGAACCACTTGTCCCACATTCGATCCCAGACCTACCATGGATGAAAATTGGAGCGGACATTTTTGATCTAAACGGTCAGTCATATTTGTTGCTAGTGGACTATCTGACCAAATATCCTGAGGTGCTAAACCTTCCCGACAAAACAGCATCCACAGTAATACAAAAGATGAAATCTGTCTTTGCAAGACATGGGATTCCCAAGGAGATAGTGAGTGATCATGTTCCTTTTGCCAGTTACCAGATGAAGGCATTTGCAGCCTCATGGGAAATAAAGCTCACCTTCTCCAGTCCACGTTATCCCTCCTCCAATGGAATGGCCCAGCGAGCTATAAAAACTGTCAAGCATGCCCTGAAAAAAGCGACACATACAGGCACGGATCCACATCTAGTACTACTGTCCCTGAGAAATACACCTGTCGCGGGACTGAACATCTCCCCTGCACAGATGTTGATGGGAAGAGTCCTGCGCAGCACACTGCCATGTTCCACTGCTGTGCACAAACAATCAACCCCACATAACATCTCCAACAAAATAAGAGACCTACAGTCCCGCCAGAAACAACGCTTTGATGAACATGCAAGATCACTACCAACATTATCTCCAGGTAACACGGTGCACATGCAGACACAGCGCGGCTGGGAGCCAGCAGTTGTCATCCGTCAGAGGGAGGAACCACGATCATACACCGTCCAAGCCCCAGCTGAAAAGTTGCTCAGGAGGAACAGGAGGCATCTGAGGAAAATTCATCCAAGTTTGTTCAGAGACACATCCACAGATGAACAGTCGGACCTGGAAGAACAATCTCCTGCTGAGCAACCTGGAGAACCAAGCTCTCCTTCTTCAGCAAGTTTGAACAATGCACTTACATGTTACACACGCTGTGGTCGAGCAGTCAGGTGTCCTGCCAGATACAGAGATGCTTGAGTGGACATTCAGTTACTGGTTTGTAAAGCATCTGTTATTAGGTTCTGTTGAAAAGTAAAAAAAAAAAAAATAATTAAAGTAAAAGTATTTGAAGTTCATACATAAAAGTTAAAGGTCAGAATGTATTTCTGTTCTGGAAAAAGAGGGATGTGGTGTATTGCACTGACAACACATGTTGTGATGACTGTGACCACTAGGTGGCGCGTCCGTTGTACGGTTGTGTTTATTGTACATTGAGTTGAGAATAAAGCAGAGAAGGCTGCCGTTGGGTCTGGAGCATGAAGTCTCAGTCTTTCCTCATAAGCTACTCTAATATACATGCAACCCACAGCAAATAGAGCATAAAGCCACAACACTAATGATGTGAGTATTTCTATTTTAAACTTTTATTTTTTGATTTACCCTTTATTTATACAGGTAGTCTCATTGAGTCCCAAGAACTCATTTTCAAGAGAGACCTGTTTAGGAGCAGATGGTGGGGGTTGAGTGCCTTGCTCAGTGGCCCAGAATGGGGCCAATGAGGGTGGAGGCAGGTGTGGGTGTTTCACCTTTTCCACCCACATTTTGATGTTGACGGTACCGGGAGTTGAACCTGCGACTTTCCAATCACAGGCCCATCTTGTAACCTCTGTGCCACCACTCCCCCACATAACATCATATCATAATGGTCATGGCCAAATTAAAATCTCACTGGTTTCCTTCCAGATGTGTTAAACAGCTACTGGTCCCCCTGATGTTTACAGGTGGCTGTGGTCAGTGGATGAAAAGCCTGGCATGAACAAGATGATGCTGGAGATCATCATTTGATGAGTCAGAGTCAGAGTCAGAGTTTCTTTATTGTCATTCGCACCTCATGTGGTGGAGCGAAATTATGTACACGGGGTCCCAGTTACATCCAACAATAAAATGTATAAGAAAAACAGTAATAACATCTAAGATATGAACTAAGAAAAAAAAACATCAACTAAATATACACTAAGCACTCATAACATAAAACATTGAACATCAGCACAAACATGAACATGAGTCTGTGTGAGCAGATGTGCACGCATGAACACATCAACATTGAAACAGATCAGCAGCAACATGAAACAGATCAGCAGCAACATGATAT
>NC_056518.1:3258365-3264275 GCF_014905685.2 Nematolebias whitei
CTGGACTGTCACTGGTCTCCCGTAAACATATTGATGGAATCTCTTAGCGGCAAACACAATGGCTAGTAACTCCTTCTCTATTTGTGCGTACCTCTTTTCAGTGTCTGTGAGCACTCGTGACGCGTAGCACACAGGGTGACCTCCTTGAAGCAAGCACGCTCCCAGTCCATCTTTTGAAGAGTCAGCTTGCAGCGTCAGTGGTTGTTTATGATCATAAAATCTCAGAACCGGTGCTTGTGTGAGGGCAGCTTTGAGTATTCGTAGTGCTTCATCATGGTGTGATTGCCACTGCCACACAGTGTCCTTTTTGAGTAGTTGTCTTAGAGGTGCAGTGAGTGATGCCTCATTTGGCATGTACTGTGCTAGGAACTTTGTCATTCCTAGTAGGCGTTGGAGACCTTGTTTGTCTTCTGGGGTAGGCATGTCAACTATAGCTTTGATCTTTGTGTCATCAGCTTTTTGACCTGCAGCAGTGATCACGTGCCCCATGTATTTTACAGTGTCCACTTTGAACTGGATCTTGTCCTTATTAAACTTTACATTTATTGTTTTAGCTCTCTCCATAACCTTCTGTAAGATTTCATCATGTTCACATTCTGATTCTGCTGCAATGATCATGTCATCTGCTATGATGAACACACCAGAAATGTCACCAAATGCCTCACAGTTCTTTTGCTGAAACACTTCGATGGCTGATTTAATCCCAAATGGAAGCCGGAGGAAGCGATACCGGCCCCACGGTGTGTTGAAGGTGCATAGCTTTGAAGATGACTCATCCAGCTTGATCTGCCAGTACCCATCCTTTTCATCTAAGATGGTGAAGACATATTTTCCTGCTAGCCTGCTGCGGACATCCTCATGTGTGGGAATGGAGTAATGCTGGCGTTTAATTGCTTGGTTCAGGTCACAAGGGTCCAAACACACCCTTAGTGTACTGTTCTTCTTCTGTGTAGCGACAAGACTGTTCACCCATTCTGTGGGCTCATTGACAGGTGTTATTATGTTTCTGTCCTGTAAGCCTTGTAGTGTTTTTTTAAGTGAGTCCAATATGGAAAGAGGCACATTTCTGCATGCATGAATGGCAGGTGTCACATTCGGGTCGATGTGTATGTGGTGAACTCCAGGAAACTCACCCAAACCTGTGAACACCTCCGCATATTTTTCCACCAGTTCTTCTTTGGTGGCTGGTGGTTTAATCAGTTTCTGTGACTTGGCTTTGAGCGTGTTGAGTCTCCTCACTAGCTGCAGCTCCTCACAGGCCTCTCCTCCCAGGATCGCCTTGTCTGCTTGGGTGGACACAAGAAAGTTGAGCATGGCACTGGTCTTGGTGGTTTTACACTCGAGAGAGACAACCCCATCTGCATGTATACGAGCACCACCAAAAGCTATTAGTACAGTTTTTGTGGGCTGTAATTGAATGGGACCTGGTAATTTGTGGTATATGCATGCAGGAAGCACATTGGCATCTGCACCTGTATCGAGCTTAAAAGTGATGGGCACACTTCTTATTGTGGCTGTTTCTGTCCAACTTTCTGCCTCACTTTTGTCACTGTACACCGTTCCTATATATAAAGCATCCATGTTAAACTCCAAGTTATTCACAGTCTTCGTTTTCTTATAGGTAGTGTTTTTTTCAAAACTTGATCTGCATACCTTTGAGAAGTGGTTATTTTTTCCACATTTGTGACACGTTGCCCCATACGCCGGACATTGCCTTGGCTCATGTTTATTTCCACATTTTGTGCAAACTGTTTGTTTGCTGGTGAATTTGTTTCTGCTTTGGCCCTGTCCTGTGTATCTGGATGCTTTTTTTAACACATCTATCGGAGCGTCCTGGACTGCTGGAACTGATTGCATTGCCTGGATCTGTGATTTAGCCACTTCTGTAGACCTACAGGTTTCAATAGTCTTGTTTAGAGTGAGCTCTTTGTCGCGAAGTAATCTCTCTTTCAGGCTTATGTCATTTATGCTGAACACCAGTTTATCTCTGATCATATCATCCACGTTTTGACCAAACGCACCGTCTTTGCTCTTCTGACGCAGTTCTGTGACATATCTATCCGCCGTGATTCCTGGTGACATCATGTGAGACCAAAACTGATGGCGTTCGAAAACAACATTTTTTTGTGAACTACAGTAGGCTTTAAACACATTTAGGACTTCTTCAACTGTGAGGGCGTCTCCGGCTGGGGTAATGGTGAGCGTATTGTACACTTCTAGCGTCTCCTCGCCGATGGTACGAAGAAGAATGGCTATTTTAATCCCTTCACCTTTTGTAGACGCACCTGTGGCTATCATGTAGAGCCGAAACTGCTGCTCCCATCTGCGCCACGCCTCAAACAGATTGCCGGTGAATATAAGCGGCGATGGTGGCCTGAACTGCTCCATGTTCATGCTTGTTAGCGTCTATTAGCTCAGGGCCGATCCTCTTTTAATTTTTTTGTTTTTGCTACTCACGCTGTTGTCTTCATTCACTCTGCACCCATACTTCTGACACCATGTTGTGGCTTTATGCTCTATTTGCTGTGGGTTGCATGTATATTATAGTAGCTTATGAGGAAAGACTGAGACTTCGTGCTCCAGGCCCAACGGCAGCCTTCTCTGCTTTATTCTCAACTCCATGTACAATAACAACAACCGTACAACGGACGCACCACCTAGTGGTCACAGTCATTACAACATGTGTTGTCAGTGCAATACACCACAGAAATCTGAGACTGGATGGCTTTAAACTTCTTAAGTTTCAACGAAAAGAAGTCTGAAGTCATGTTGTTCCCTCCCAATGACACAATCACAAACCACTGCATCGACCTCTCTGCTCTAACCCTGTCAGAAAAACAAAGAGTCACTAATCTGGGCGTGATAATGGACCCTTCCCTGAAACTTAACAATCATGTAAACACGATTGTAAAATCATGCTTCTTCCAACTGAGGTGGCTGTCTAAACTGAAGCCCATATTGTCCAAAAAGAACCTGGAGACAGTAATACATGCATTCATTACATCTAGGCTTGATTACTGCAATTCACTCCTGTTTGGTATCAGTCAGACCTCCATTGCACAACTACAACTGGTCCAGAATGCAGCAGCCCGATTTTTAACCAGTACAGGCAAAAGAGAGTACATTACACCAGTTTTGGCCTCACTGCACTGGTTACCGGTTCACTTTCGAATCCAGTTCAAAATACTCATGTATGTCTTCAAATCACTGAAAAGTGTCGCCCCCTCCTATCTCTCTGATTTGCTACAACCGTATGTCCCACCACGCTCCCTGAGGTCAGCGGACCAGTTGCTCCTCACAGTTCCAGGAACTCGTCTTAAGCGCAGAGGTGACAGGGCCTTCTCTGTAGCAGGACCAAGACTCTGGAACGAGTTACCTCTGTTTGTCAGACAGGCCCCCTCCCTCTCGGTTTTCAAGTCCCATTTAAAAACTCACTACTATTCAGTAGCTTTCAACACCAGATGATCTGTGTTTTGATCCTGTATGCTCCACACTGGTTTGTCGTCATTATCTGCATCGTTTTTATGTCTATATTCTGATTTACCTCATTTTGTATTTTGCTCTGTGTATTACCTGTTGTTTTGCCTGTACAGCACTTTGGTTGGCCTTGTAGCTGTTTTAAGTGCTTTATAAATAAAGTGGTATGGTATGGTATGGTATGGTATGTACCCTATCATAATTTTCTCAGGTAGAACTTTTATTTTGAACTCCAGTAACACAGATGTACTGTCCATTTTTCTCCATTCCTGAAGGCCTGTAGTCTTTTAATGCCTGTGGTGTCTCCTCCTCGTATTATTTTATTTAACTCATCCAGATTTTCTCCTACAGGGATCCCTGTGATTACTCCTCTTACTCCTCTTTCTTCCACAACAATCTTTCTTTCTACCACTTCCTTTTTACACACCATTTGTAATTTAAGTGCTTTGTTTGTTTGTTCTAGAATTGCGCCGCTCAAGGTGGCTGCATGTTGGAGCATCTCTCTTACTTTCATTCCGAGATTTTGCTTTTGGAAACTTTAATTCCTCTTTTTCTGGATGTAAATCACATTTCTTAGATGATTGTTTCCTCTGGTATCGGATGCTGTGCAGCTGGAAGGATTTTTACTGAAACTTTTTCAGTTTTGGACATTTGTTATGATATGCAACCATGGCAACAAGGCAGTTTTTGACAACCAACAGCAGCTGATTAACATCTCAAAAGCTCAAACAATATCTCAACTACAGCCCCAAATGCCAAATGAGTTGAAAATGATGTTCTGTGGACACATTCTCATCAACCTGCCAGCTGTGCTCGAGTGCCTGACCACTGAGATCCTGGAACTAGCAGCAGGAAACACGGCTCAGGACAGCGGAAGGACAGGATCATCCCTTGGCACCTATAGTTGGCTGTCCGCAGCGAAGAGGAGCTTGGCAGACTGCTGGGAGGAGTGGGCATCACTCTGGGAGGAGTTCTGCCCGGAATTCGGGCGGTACTACAACACGGGGGAACCGAGAGGCCAGCCGAGTCTGGGTGGACGGATCGGACGGCATCTGCAGCCACTTTCTTAGGATCCACTGTGGGATGGAACTTTTCAAGAGATCCTTCCTCCTACAGCCATCAGTATCTATAACATCTCTTAATGAAATGAGGATGAGTTACAACAACAAAATAATTTCCCTCTGGGATTAATAAAGTACTTTTGAATTTGAATTCAATTGAATTGTTCTTTAGTTCAGCATTTTTACAAATAATAAGAAGATTTCCATCCCTTATGACTTTAGCTAACGCTGCATCCCCAATTGCTTTTTTTAATCCATTTGACAACCTGATAGGACTTATCCCCACCATATCCTGTCCTGCCTTAAATTTTAGTATAATCTTGGCATCTTCCATCATTATTTTCTTTCTTATTTCAGTTCTTTCTTTCTCTCACTCAAGAGCTCTTTTACCATTTGTCCCTTTTATAAAATTTTCTTTTCCTCCTTTCTTCTTATTCTCTACCCTAGACCATCCTATATCCATATCGTCATCCTCCGAAAGCCCACCGCTACTACTAGCCAGCTTGATCCACTCACAATCCAGATTATGCCAAAAAAACACCTTTAAATTCAGCTTTTTACCATACCATACCATACCACTTTATTTATAAAGCACTTAAAACAACTACAAGGCCAACCAAAGTGCTGTACAGACAAAACAATAGGTAACACACAAAGCAAAATACAAAATGAGGTAAATCAGAATATAGACATAAAAACGATGTAGATAATGACGACAAACCAGTGTGGAGCATACATGATCAAAACACAGATCATCTTGTGTTGAAAGCTACTGAATAGTAGTGAGTTTTTAAACGGGACTTGAAAACCGAGAGGGAGATTTTTACTCGCCAACTGTCGTTTCTGCGTCCTGCTACCGTACTTCCGCCTCCACCCTCCGATCTCTCTGAATGTCGCCGCCGCCGCGGAAGGAGGTACGGAGCTCCTGAATGTCAACTTCTGCCTTTGTTTTTATTTCCAGAAGAAGAAGAAAAGAAGAAGTGTCTTCAGAGGTTTTTGTGTTGTTTCTTTCAGTAGTTCTTGGTGCAGCACCACCACAGGCGAGTGGGGGAACAATTCAATTCAGTTTATTTATATAGCGCCAAATCACATAGCCCCTTTTCCATTAGTACCGGTACGGGCCGGTACAGCACGGCTCTACTCTACTCGGTACAGTACAGGTTGTGTTTCCATTATGCTTTCAGTACCGGTTCCAGTGGGCGGGGTTCAAACTGACGTCACCACCTCTCACCAGCTGGTGGCGCTGAGACGCAGAAACTGTTTTCAGTACAGGTTGAGAATTTATGTTATTTTGAAGTTATGTGTATGTATGTATGCATGTATGTGTGTATGTACATGTGTATAAATAAATATATATATATATATATATATA
>NC_056518.1:3264375-3274048 GCF_014905685.2 Nematolebias whitei
ATATATATATATATCATATGTGATATATATATATCACATATGTATATACACACAATTATGTATATATATAAATGTATATATATATACACATATGTATTTATATACATATATATGTATTTATATATATGTATATCTAGTGGTCACAGTCATTACAACATGTGTTGTCAGTGCAATACACCACAGAAATCTGAGACTGGATGGCTTTAAACTTCTTAAGTTTCAACGAAAAGAAGTCTGAAGTCATGTTGTTCCCTCCCAATGACACAATCACAAACCACTGCATCGACCTCTCCGCTCTAACCCTGTCAGAAAAACAAAGAGTCACTAATCTGGGCGTGATAATGGACCCTTCCCTGAAACTTAACTTCATCTATATTTATATACATATATATGAATTTATATATATATACATATATATTTATCTATATATATTTATAGATATAAATATATGTATATAAATTAAAACTCTGATGAACCAGATTCTACAAAAACATTACATTTAAATTTTTATAGGTTTTCATCATCATTTGATGTATTTGCACTCATTGTGTCTACTTTTAATATTCATTTTAAATGTGTGGTTTCCTTTCTTGTTCACATATATACATTTTATTTTTAGCTTTGCTTTAAAGGTCTTGTTTTGTGATTTGTACATTTGTGAGTTAAAATAAAGTTGAACTGAAGGTCGTCTCTTCTTTAAACATGTTTGAGGGAAATATTCCTGAGATCCAATAGTTTTGTGTATTTTTATGATTTTCAGCTGAGTTAACAGTCATTAAAGTGAAAACAGGATTTCATGATGAAGCTGGCACCGTTTTTTTTTTTTTTTTTTTTAATCTTCAACGCTCTGCTGGTTTCACTGATCCTCTCCTCCGGAGAGGAGGAGGCTGGGAGGCTCATCTTCCCAGCTCCAGTTCAGCTGGTGACTCACAGAGGCTGTTCCAAGACCCCAGCCGCGCGTAATCATGAAGGCCCGACCCGCGCAGACAGGCGGGCAGAGACGGGTCTGCGACGAACGGTGGAAGCGATTTTAAAAAACATTTTACGCGTAAAAAAATAATAATCATTTTTAAATCGCTTCAGCAATTTTTTAAAACATTTTTTGTATAAAAACAAAATATTATTTTATTTAAAAATCGCTTCCAGCGTCCGTCCTAGACTGTCCAGTCCGCCTGACTGCCGGGTGGGATCGGGATTCAGCCTTCATGATTACGCGCGGCCGGGGTCTCACAACGTCCTTCTGCGAGTCCCCATCTCCAGCTTCGCAGTGACCAGCGGAGCTCTGAGCACACAAGGCTGGTATCCGGAACCCGAGCCTTCGAGTCGGCACATCGAAGGATTTTCCGCGGTGACCAGCTGAACTTGGAGCCGGGGAGATGACGCCCTGCCCGGTCTGGTGCTCAGAGTCTCCGGAGGGAGGATCGGGGTACACCAGCAGAGCTCCATCCAGCTTGCTCTGAATTATGTTGTCGGCCACCAAGCACAAAAAATGCCAGCACATCAACATTAGACCAAGATGTTGTCAGTATTGTTTTTAAAATCTTTAAAATAAGTCCAGCCGCTGCTCCAGTCCGAGAAATTACAAATGGCGGATTATTGTTTTGAAACGTTTCTGAAGGATCCAGTGACTCCGCCCCCGACCAATCAGTGACCGACAGTGTTCTGACGTCACGTTTTTGTACCTCTTCGTACTGGTTAGAACCACAGAGCCAAGGGTACTGAAAATAGTAACAGGTGCTAAGTACCGGTACTAATGGAAAAGCCTCAGAACCGGGCCAAGTAGGGTCGAGTCGGCCCGTACCGGTACTAATGGAAAAGGGGCACAAGGGACAGCTCAGGAAGCCAAAGCTGAGCATATCTATAGGATTTATCAAAAAGGAAAGTCTTAAGCCTAGTTTTAAAACTGAATAATGTGTCAGCCTCATGAACAGAGATTGTAAGTTTGTTCCACAAGAGAGGAGCTTGATAACTGAAAGATCTGCCTCCCATTCTGTTTTTATAAATTCTAGGAACCACGAGTAAACCTGCAGTCTGAGAGCGAAGTGCTCTGTTAGGAAAATATGGAACAATAAGATCTGTAATATAAGATGGAGCCAGGTTGTTGAGGGCTTTGTAGGTTAGAAGTAAGATTTTGAATTCTATTCTGGATTTGACAGGGAGCCAATGGAGAGAAGCTAAAACTGGAGAAATATGATCTCTCCCAGTAACTCCAGTTAAGACTCTGGCAGCAGCATTTTGGATCAACTGAAGACGTTTTAAAGAAGTATTTGGACACCCAGATAATAAACCACTGCAATAGTCCAGTCTAGACGTGACAAATGCATGGACCAGTTTTTCTGCATAATTTTTAGACAAGATGTTTCTAATGTTAGTGATATTACGCAGGTGGAAGAAGGAGGTTCTAGTAACTTTTTTAATGTGGGGGATAAAAGACATGTCCTGATCAAAAATAACACCAATATTTTTAACATTAGAGCTGGAGAACAGATTAATGCCATCTAAGGAGGGAGAAAGACTGAAAAATTCATTCCTAAGGTGCTCAGGTCCAAAAACCAAAACCTCTGTCTTGTCTGTGTTCAGCAGGAGAAAATTAAGGGTCATCCAGGTTTTTATGTCTTTAAGACATGCTTGTAATCTAAGTAATTGATTGGATTCATTGGGTTTAATGGACAAATATAATTGTGTGTCATCAGCATAACAATGAAAATGTATCCCATCCTGTTTAATAATTTCACCTAATGGAAACATATATAAAGTAAAGAGTATTGGCCCAAGCACTGAGCCCTGAGGAACTCCATGACTAACTTTGGTGTATGAAGAAGATTTATTATTTACATTTACAAAATGGAATCTATCTGATAGATATGATTTAAACCATTTTAGAGCTGTTCCTTTAATCCCAATATCATATTCAAGCCTCTGTAGTTAAATATTGTGATCAAATGTATCAAATGCAGCACTGAGGTCTAACAGGACCAGTATAGACACAAGTCCATTGTCTGAGGCCATGAGAATATCATTAATCACTTTCACCAGTGCATATTCAGTGCTATGATAAGCTCTAAACCCTGACTGAAACTCTTCAAACAGATTATTTCTTTGCATATGATCACGTAACTGACCTACAACTATTTTCTCTAGAATTTTTGAGATGAAAGTTAAATTAGATATAGGTCTATAATTGGCTAAGATTCTTGTGTCAAGGTTATGTTTCTTAAGAAAACTGTTAATTACAGCAATCTTATTATAATTTTTTTTCCCCTTGTCCTGTCCAGCATTGTGACACTTAGAATTATTGTCTGAGTGTCAAAGTGATGTCCAACAGATTTATATGTTTCTCGGCTGGCCTGGGAACGCCTTGGGATTCCCCTAGAGGAGATGGCCCAAGTGACTGGGGCGAGGGAAGGCTGGGCCTCCCTACTTAAGCTGCTACCACTGCGACCCGACCCCGGATAAGTGGAAGAAAATGGATGGATGGATGGATAAACCTGATGTCTTTATTTTCAACTTTAATAACAAGCAATATGCATCCCATAACTTTAAATACATAATGCCCAGATAGCTTAATTAAATCTCCCACACTAACAGAAATACTGTTTATTATTGTTAAACTGTTATTATTTAGCACATTTAGTATGTTATACTCCGGCGTCAGGCCTGCCTCGACAGGCTTGTTCAATACATAGGATTTCAAACTGAGTTCAATACCATACCATACCATACCAATTTATTTATAAAGCACTTTAAACAGTGACAAAGCACACCAAAGTGCTGTACAGGGACAAACAGAACAATCACACAGCAATAGATTACATAACAGGACACCAAAAAGTAGAAACCAACAAAAACAATAATGGATAACAACAACAACTGCAACATGACTAACACAGTGTGATGCACACAGACTCAGCACAGATCACACAGTGCAGAAAGCCAGGGAATAGAAGTGTGTTTTTAAGCGAGATTTAAAAACTGTGAGGGAGGGGGCCTGTCTAACGAGCAGAGGTAACTCATTCCAAAGTCTTGGGCCTGCTACAGAGAAGGCCCTGTCACCTCTGCGCTTGAGACGGGTTCCTGGGACTGTTAGGAGCAACTGGTCTGCTGATCTGAGAGAACGTGGTGGGACATACGGCTGGAGCAGATCAGTAAGATAGGAGGGGCAGAGCTGTTTAGTGATTTATAGACATACAAGAGTATTTTGAATTTAATTCGAAGGTGAACCGGAAGCCAGTGTAGGGAGGCCAAAACAGGTGTAATGTGCTCTCTTTTGCTTGTGCTGGTCAAAAACCGGGCTGCTACATTTTGGACCAGTTGGAGTCTAGCTATGGAGGTCTGACTGATACCAAAAAGGAGTGAGTTGCAATAGTCGAGCCTGGATGTAATGAATGCATGAATTACTGTCTCCAGGTTATTTTTGGACAATATGGGCTTCAGTTTAGACAGTCGCCTCAGCTGGAAAAAGCAGGATTTAACAATTATATTTACATGATTGTTGAGTTTCAGAGAAGGGTCAAGTATCACTCCTAGATTAGTGACTCTTTGTTTCACTAACAGTGACAGAACGGATAGGTCGATGCAGTGGTTGGTGATTGTGTCATTGGGAGGAAACAACATAACTTCAGATTTCTTCTCGTTGAAACTCAAGAAATTTAAAGCCATCCAATCTCTGATGTCAGCCAGGCAGTCCAGTAACGGTTGAATAGAGCGAGTACCGTTGAGTCTGAGGGGGAAGTCGATTTGGCAGTCGTCTGCGTAGAAATGAAAAGGTATGTTATGTTTCCTGAAAATAGCACCTAGTGGCAGCAGGTATAAAGAAAATAAAAGAGGACCAAGGATGGACCTTTGCGGTACCCCCCATTTAAGCACTGCCGAGGCTGAACTAAAATCTTTGATGGAGACACAAAAGGACCCGTCAGCGAGGTAAGATCAATAACCTCCGGATTCAGAGAGAGCGGGTTTAGTGGGTGCTGGTGTTGTGAACAGCTGAACCGCAGAGGAAAAGCTGCGGTTTCACTTAAAATATGTGTCATGTAAACGGCCCGTTAGGGTTCAGCACTCTGCACCATTAAATACATTTTATTCATCTTTGTCCCATTTTACTTATGTTGTCTGTCTCTTCAGAAACTGAAATGAATTTTCAGGTTGTATCAGGATGTAACAACAATTAATAAAAACACAGTACTGCACTGATCCATAAAAAGTCCATAACTATAGAAAGTCTAAAAAAAAACACAAGCAAATAATGTTGGACAAAAATATCCTCTATTACTCAAAGAAGCCCCACTCGAGGACACAAGAAGACATTTTAACCGGTTTTACTTGCAAGGGCAGACTTGGAGCCAGGTCGTGAGGATGTGTACTGGGCAGCGTGTGAGAATAGTTTATATACACTGATCAGCTATCACAGCTCACAGTCTACGATGACCTCGGCTGCACATGCAGGCTTCTCTCAGAGAGCGAAAAACAACTCTCTGGTAACTCACACATATGGCTCAACATAATTTATCATTAGTTAGTGATAAACATCCATAAACCTTGACCAAAAATCCCCTGACAAATAACTGATGTGCACACATTTCAGACTTGTCCAACATCTGCTAAAGAAAATAACATCTTGATGATCGCCAAGACTTCTGGGGAAATATGTTATGGAGTGCAGGACAAAAGTGGAACTTAAGCATTGCTGAAGAGGGTTATTAACCCTTGAACCTTGATCAGTGATTTTGTTTTAAAATAAAAAAATGGTTCCTAAGCAGAAAACTTCATGCAGAATAAAACAAGAAATAACTTGTAATTTTACCAGATTAAAAAAAGATCTGAATTTTTCTGATTGTTTATTTCATTGTTGAGAATTCATCAATGAAAAAGTTTTTTCTGTTTCCCCTCAACAAAAAACGTACTTGATGAACCACAACCAACCAAACATGTCAACAGGTTGCATTTCTTTCTGTTTGCAGGTTGGCCTCACAGCTCTGATAGTTGTCAAATTGTAACGCAGCTCTGGAGGCGTGAAAGTTCTCATGGAGAGCTCAAACCTCGAGCTCAAACAGTGTTTTCCATCTGACCACACCGTGCCTTTTCACTAAGGGGGAAAAAATCCCACTTAGCATTTTATTTGCAAAGCTGACGGCCACTCAGTCCATCTAGCCGTCATTAACTTTCATTACCAACGTTTGAAGTCGGGCCCTTCTTTGTTTGCTTCTGAAAGGGCCACATGTGCGACTCACAATGACTTCTGACAGGAGGAGCCCCTCCACTGAAGGCTCCAGGAGCTTCTCAGGAAGCAGCTGAACCTGTTTACATCTGCAGAACACAATGAGGGAGATTACAGACCTGAAAACTTCTTAATGAGCCACTTTCAAACCAGCCAAAAACAAAAAGGTTAAAAATACAGAGAGAGTAATGGTCTCATGCTTACAGGCCAAAGTTTTGGACCGAGATCATCTTTTGTTGAGAAATGACAGCGCTCTTTGGTCAAACCTTGAATTTAATGTTATGGGGGATCTAATCTGCACTTAGAGCATGAATTGTGATGATTTTCAGCTAATTCCACATCAGATTTCAGCTCAGTAGCTATAATCAGGTCTCTGGTAAATGAGTCCCAGAGGCTCAATGGGATTAACCTGTATAAATAAAGGTTGAATGAAAAAAAACAACTAATAATATTGACTGAGGTATGGTCATTTCTGTGTTAGCTAACGTTACTTAGCTGTAGTGGCCATCTTGAATTGGATTAACTCCCAGTTATTCAGTGTATAGAGGTAATCCACTGTTGATTACCTCAAAGTTTCATTAAAGAAGTGCAACGGTTTACTGGTTATTTTGCTAAGAGAGAATTGATTCCAAATTGTTATTGGCTGAAATTTTAAACAAAGACACAAGCACAATTGTTTAGCACTAAGAATATGTTGGGGCTCAGTCTCAGCTAACACACTAAATTTTAGCTCATTATCTGTGAAGTTTCTTGATTTGTAGCCATTTTGTTTTGTAAGTTTAGTTGGTTTGTTGTGTATGTCTGTGTGTGTGTGTGTGTGTGGGGGGGGGGGGGGTTACATGATTGCCAGCGGGTGATAGTAAATTCTCAAACTTGGACATATTGTAGTTCATAGAGTTGGAGCAGCCAGTGAGCACGTGGGGCGCAGGTGGCCCTAAGAGCCCACTTGTCACGCACATGGTACAAACGCAGCCACGTGCTACTTTTCCCATCTCGTTACACTGAAGTGAAATTTTCCAAGTGTTTAAGTGGAACAGATTAGCTGAACCCACAAATGCTAATGTGGAACAAAAACGACAATTAGATTATTATTGAAGATGGGGGTGGGGCGGGGGGTTGGCAGAGGCAGGTTACAAACGGAAGAATCACAGATTCATAAGTAATGCAACCGGATCAAGCCTTGAGTAACCGGAGGATATGGCAAGGCCTTGTAACATTCATTAATCATTAATCATTCTTTAATCTAGTTTTATAGTTACCTTGTGTTTGTCCTTTTTTTAGCTAGGATTTTACTACTTTTGGCTAGCATTTTTCTCCATTTACCTAGTTATTTACTTATTTTAGTTTAGCCATTTGACTAGCATCCATCCACCCATCTATCCATTTTCTTTACCTGCTTCTTGGCCTCTGTGTGAGAGCAGGTGGGGGACGCCCAGGACAGACCAGTCCATCCAGCGACAAACAAGCTCTCAGGGGGCAGTTTGATGAACCTAATGTGGCTTTTTTTTTGTCTGCGGGAGGAAAAACCCAGGTGTGTTCAGGGAGAACATGTAAACTCCACATGGAAAACACTGGGCCAGGAGGCAAACCTGCAGCCTTCTTACTGAAAGATGACAGTTCCACCACAGTGTCACCGTGCCGCGTTTTTAGCTAGCACTTTGGTTCTTATAGCTTTATGAACAAAGTTTAAACAGTCTTTCAGCTCTCAGCAATCACAGCATTTTCAAAGCAAATGTGGTTTTTGGAGTTCAGTTCAATCCAAAAACAGTTCAGATTTCTCGAAATTCAGTATTTCAAATGTCACTTTTCATTCGTGTGTCTTGGATTTTCAGCTGCAGTGATGCACAAACACACTTCCGATAAGTACAACGGTTGTACTGAAATCTACAGCTCATCTGTTTCGAGTAATGGCTGCAGCTTAAAGGTGAAGTGTCTGCATTGATTCAATAATCATTATCTGGACAAAAACAATTGTTTAAAATTTGGAGCCAAACCAACTCAAGATGCTTGCTGCCAACTGACCAAGAAAAAAATAATTAATGACCATTAATTTTTTTGAGAGAATCCGAGTAGAACCGCTACTCCTCCACGTCGAGAGGAGCCAGTTGAGGTGGTTCTGGGCACCTCCCTAAGGTGCTTCGGGCATGTCCAACTGGGAGGAGACCCCGGGGAAGACCCAGGACATGCTGGAGAGACTTGGGTCTCTCGGTTGGCCTGGGAACACCTTGGAGACCTCCCAGAAGAGCTGGAAGAGGTGGCTGTGGAAAGAGATGTCTGGACCTCCCTGCTCAAGATGCTGATCCTGCAACCTGACTTCAGAATAAGCGGAAGATAATGGATGGATGGAATTTTATTCAAATTTTTGGTGTGGTACTACATGAGAGTTTGACGCAGCTGAAGAAACTCGTTACTGGCTTAACTCTTAAAGTTACAAACATGTTTTAAACTTCTGTTGTTTTTTTTTTCTCGGCTGCGATTTACAGAAACGTAGCACTTAAAGTGCAGAGTCAGCACAGACGGGTTATGTCCTGTTCAAAGTTCTGCTGGGTGACCGTACAGCATCCTGTAAGAAAAAATGTATATGTATATATATATATATATATATATATATATCGGATTTTTCCGATCCACGATGCACGTTGGCTTCAAAACTATGGAATGGATTTCATGAACGGAGGCGTTACTCAGGAACTCAGAGTAATAAGACCTGCCTCACATTCAGGAAATCCATTTCATAGTTTGCAGCCAGCTACAATGTGAGGACCGAGTTAGCAGCACTGTGGCTAACGGCTAACCAACTTTTCATCTAAACATGTCCGCTGTGTGGAAATATTTTACACTAGAAACACCACAATCCACTCTGAGAAGGTGCTATTTAAGAGACTGAGCTGAAAACAGCACGTCAGACTGAGGAAGTCTCTTGGATGAGAGACGAAACGTTTCTAGATTTTTTTGCTTTGTTTTGTTTTTTGTTTTTTTGAATGTCCAGAGGACCAGATTTAACTTTTTTGGATTTTTCTACCTGGATTATTGAGCATGCATCAGGACACTTTAATATCCACTTTAAAGCTAGGAATAAAAAACATGTTTTGTGTTAGCAGAATTTAATTCTAACTTTAAAACTTATCCAACATTATTAAAACTTACCTCAAGTTGCCTTTTTGGACATGCATGCATATATTTGTACAAATTGTACTTGAGTGAAGATTATTACAGCCTCATATAAAATCAATGATGATGATGATGATATCGGAACTGCATTGGTATCGGTCGATATTCACATGTAGGTAACGGGATCGGATCGGAAGTTAAAAAAGGTGGATCGGTGCATCCCTAATAAGTATAGGGGAGGTGAATGGAATTGTGCGTGTGTGTGTGTAAACTGAGAGTTTGTAGTTGGAGCTGAATGAATTTGGGTGTGGGTTTACAACTCTAGAATTTGCCATAGGAGTAATGAAC
>NC_056518.1:3274148-3277824 GCF_014905685.2 Nematolebias whitei
TATATATATATATATATCCATCCATCCATTTTCTTCCGCTTATCCGGGGTCAAGTCACGGTGGTAACAGCTTAAGTAGGGAGGCCCAGACTTCCCTCTCCCTAGCCACTTGGTCCAGCTCCTCCAGGGGAATCCCGACGTGTTCCCAGGACAGCCGAGAAACATAGTCCCTCCAGCGTGTCCTGGGTCTTCCTCTGGGTCTCCTCCTGGTGGGATGTGTCCGGAACACATCAACAGGGAGGCGTCTAGGAGAAATCTTAACTAGACGCCCGAGCCACCTCAACTGGCTCCCCTTGACGTGGAGAAGCAGCGGCTCTACTCTGAGTCCCTCCCGGATGATCGAGCTTTTCACCTTATCTCTAAGGGAGAGCCCAGACACCCTGCGGAGAAAACTCATTTCGGCCGCTTGTATCCGAGAACTCGTTCTTTCGGTCACAACTCAAAGCTCATGACCATAGATGAGAGTAGGAACGTAGAGCTATCGGTAAATTGAGAGCTTCGCCTTTTGACTCAGCTCTCTCTTCACCACAATAGACCTGTACAGCACCCGCTTCACTGCAGACGCTGCACCTATCTGCCTATCAATCTCACGCTCCATTTTTCCCTCATTCATGAACAAGACCCCAAGATACTTGAACTCCTCCACTTGGGGCAGGACCTCCTCCCTGACCCAGAGAGGGCACTCTACCCATTTCCGGCTCAAGACCATGGCCTCGGATTTGGAAGAACTGATCTTCATCCCGGCCGTGTCACACTCGGTTGCGAAACGCTCCAGCGAAAGCTGTAGATCACGATCTGATGAAGCCAACAGGACCACATCATCTGCAAAAAGCAGAGAGGTAATCCTAAGGCCACCAAAACGGATCCCCTCAACACCTTGGCTGCACATAGAAATTCTGTCCATAAAAGTTATGAACAGAATCGGTGACAAAGGGTAACCTTGGTCAAGTCCAACTCTCACTGGGAACAAGCCCGACTTACGGCCGGCAATGTGGACCAGGCTCTGACATCGGTCATACAGGGACCTAACAGCCCGTATCAAAGGACCCGGTACCCCATACTCCCAGAGTACCCCCCACAGGTTCCCAGAGGGACGCGGTTGAATGCCTTCTCCAAGTCCACAAAGCACATGTAGACCGGTTGGGCAAACTCCCACGCACCCTCCAGGACCCTGCTGAGAGTATAGAGGTGGTCCAGTGTTCCACGACAAGGATGAAAACCGCACTGCTACTCCTGAATCCGAGGTTTGACTATCCGACAGACCCTCCTCTCCAGAACCCCTGAATAGACCTTACCAGGGAGGCTTAAGAGCAGGATCCCCTGTAGTTGGAACACACTCTATGGTCCCCCTTTTTGAATAGGGGGACCACCACCCCGGTCTGCCAATCCAGGGTAAATTCCCCCGATGTCCACGCAATATTACAGAGTCACGTATGCCAACACAACCCTACAACATCCAGAGCCTTAAGGAACTCCAGGCGAATCTTATCCACCCCTGGGCCCTGCCACCGAAGAGCTTTTTAACCACTTCAGTGGACCACCAGAGATTGGAGGGCCTGACCCAGAGTCCCCAGGCTCCACTTTGTAGTAGTAAAGTGGGGGACAGCTTAACTGTGGACATACGGGCCACTGAATGTAGTAGTATGTCAACGGACAGCTTTGCTGTACCTTCACTACTAATTAAATATTTAAATACAACGGGTTCTTTCTTTTTTGAGTTAAATTAATGCCATGTGACCGAGATAACTGTTTATTGTTTAATCAGTGACATGAGACGTTATTTTGTTTGACCCATCTGAATAAATGCGGTCATTTATTTAACAGAATCAAAATTTAACATCAAAACATGTACACAAGGATTTGTTGATATGGTTCTGATTAATAAAAACTTGGCACTCTTTACTAACAAGACAACAGAACATTTCTGAAGGCATCTAGATTACTGGCAAAATAAAAGAGTTTAAAGGAAGGAATGAAGGAAAGATGTTGGTTTTTGTTGACCAGAATTAGCACGCTTCTTTCAACACCTGCTCAAACCTCCGGTACACTTAGCGTGCGACGACTCGTTACCTTCGCAGAAGATGAATCAGCTCCGGTACCGGGTGATTTCAACGCTACCTTTCCAGCGTCTCCGGTTAAAGCGGATGGTCATTGTCAGAAGTCGTGTCGATTTACTCCGTTCAACAAACAGGCTTCCTTCGAAGTTGTAGGCCGTTACGCCCGGGTGATTTCACAGCGAGGCACTGTGTCTACGCTGAGATGGACGGACCCTCGTCTCACAGTCAAATCCATCATCTATTGAATAAATCTGAAAGGTCCTTAGGAACTCTCAGGAAGACTCCATAGTCAGAGACTGAAGAGTCGAGAAGACTCCGCTTCTTCCAAGACTCGTCCAAGCCTGGTCCAAGACTCGAGAAGACTACAAGACTCCAAGACTGGTCCAAGAACTGAATAGTTCCAGGAAGTGTCGACTTTTAAAAGAGTTTTCACTTTCGGTCACTTAGTACTTCCTGATTGGTTGAAACAACCAACAGGGGGTGGTTCTAGTGATGTCAGAGGGTTATTAAAAGTCAAGAGAGGGAGCAAGAATGTTTAGGAATGTTTAGTACAGACAGAGAAATGTTTTGAAGAAGTGAGAGGAACGCAGATGCCAGTGGCAGTTATTTACCGTCTGCTAGGTTTAAAAACAATACAGTTCGTTCTAATAACTTCTTTTCTGACTGTCTCTGACTTTTAACCGACATCACTGACTTCTCATTCAGACAGAAGGTCAAAATGCATAATTACTTTGTAAATAGACATTTAACTTGATTTCTAAGTCTAATGAGGTTTAAAAATATCATTAATACGGTTTCACAGTTGATTTAAGTGAGTGGTTTACTTTCAACATTAGAAATGATATGAACTAAACACACTTTTGATTATCAAGATATTGTAAAATAGTAATGATAATATAAAAAGAAGAGTGTTCTTTCAATTGATTAATTCAGGATACAATTAGACAGTCTCTGGATGAGCTAATTTGTATTTCTGGATTCAAATCAATGAAATAACAGTTCCTGTCCCATGAAGGTCTTCAGAGACATGTTTTGGTCGGAGGCCTAGTTCAATACAGTCCCCCCTTTGGAAATCATCGCCTGTCCATGGGGAATAATTCCAACATGAACTTATGCCTCCGAATGTCCTTGATCTTGATGTAATCCAGCAAGAGGAAAACAAAAGTCAAAAAAGGTAATACCACAACGGTTTAGGTAATTCCACAATGTTGTTGGTAATTCCATTATGTTGTTGGTAATTCCATTGCAGCAATGCTTTAACCCCTTGGAAACAAAGTCTGTAATCCATTGGAAAAAAGTCATATAATCCACAACGATAAATCCACAACGATTGGAGGTGTTGATTGATCAGCATGCAGAGGGGTTCCCTTGATTGAACTGCAGAGGCGACCACTGGATGGAGACTGGAGACCTACGTTGGAGTTGTAGGTCCCTTCAGCGAAGGTTGCTGCTGGTGGTTCCCAGTGGGTGCCATTCTGGTTCTATGTGTTATACATTTATGTGGTTTTAGTTGGGCCTATGAGTGGGATTTTACATAAGACCTTAACCTACATTGGTCTCACGACGCTCAAGCCGAACCTACTCGAACAATCCTATTCTGGGGGGGGGGGGGGGGGGGGG
>NC_056518.1:3277924-3280512 GCF_014905685.2 Nematolebias whitei
CAGGTGAAAAGGAGGAACCCAGACCCAGACCAGTGGTCATTCCATATGTTGAGGGAGTATCAGAGAAACTGAGACGTTTATTTTCTAAACATAACGTCCCAGTGGCTTTTAAACCCCAAAATACATTACGGCAAAGACTGGTTCATCCCAATGATCCTGTCCCCCGGCACAGAGTAATGTTGGGTATGCTGTTCAGTGTCAGGAGGGCTGTGATCAGTCTTACATCGGTGAAACAAAACAGCCACTGGCCAAAAGGATGGCCCAGCACAGAAGATCAACATCATCAGGCCAGGACTCTGCGGTCTACACTCATCTCCAGGCCAGCGGTCACTCTTTCAGGGATGAAGATGTGCACATCCTGGATAGAGAGGAACAATGGTTTGAGAGAGGAGTAAAGGAGGCCATCTTTGTGAAAAGAAATCGTCCATCGTTAAACAGGGGTGGAGGCCTACGTGTTCAATTGTCCCCCTATTACAATGCTGTGATTGCTAGTATCACTCAGCCCTCTGTGAATAGTAAACAGCCATCAGTGTGCTAATGATCCATTGTTAGGCTGATGGTCCTTCTTGAGCATGTGATCAGCAGGTTTTGGTTGTCAGCAGCAAAACAGTTTGATCCACTCTGAGAAGGTGCTATTTAAGAGACTGAGCTGAATACAGCACCTCAGACTGAGGAAGGCTCTTGGATGAGAGACGAAACGTTTCTACATTTTTTTGTTGTTTTGCTTTGTTTTGTTTTTTTGAATGTCCAGAGGACAAGATTTAACTTTTTTAGATTTGGAAGAACACCTTAAAAACACCTTTGCATTTGCCCAGAAAAACCTGGAAAAATCCGCTCAAGGACGAAAGGCGTACTATGACCAAAAGGCCTCTCACGAGGAATTCCAAGTGGGAGATGGGGTCTGGTACTACACGTTCGCCCCCACAACCGGGAAAAGAGAGTCCGTGACCGGAACTCTTGCCCGCAAACTGATGCCCAGGTGGACTGGATCCCACCTGATAACCGACAAACTGTCTCCAGTTGTCTATCAGATCAAAATCAGCAAAGGCCAAAAAGAGCCAATGGTTAAATGGGTACATCAAAACCAGGTTAAACTATACAAGGCGTTCAATAACTCCACAGGAGATAAAGATCTCAAAAACTCAGACCTAGTGGGAAAAAAGGTCATCCAAGCAGAAACTAAATAAGTTTAAGCTTAAGTAAGTGTTAAAATAACAACTCAGATGCGATAACGTGATCGAATCTGACTATCAGAGTGAGTGACGCACTGAAACGTCATTTTCTAGTTGCTTAATCACAACTTTAGTCGAAGTTGAAACGTTGTTTTTCTGGTTGCTTAATCACTACTTTTGTCGATGTTGAGACATTGTTTAATTGGTTTTTGGTATTGTTTATGAACACCCCCAGCAAGAATGAATTTTGTGTGTACTTTAGTTAGAGACTAAAAGGACTTTAACTATGCCAACATGCAGTTCATTTGTTAAACGTCAACCTTTGAGGAGTCAATGTAGATTAATGCTACCTTAAGTACCATAACCTACATGCACCTGGTGTGTAAGCTATCATGGTTTAGATCAGCTACAGTTACCAATTAAAGGGTGGGTCATGCTGAAAAATTATATATAGGGATTTATACCTATAGAAGGGCAGTCCAAACTATTTTTCCATTCCTAACTTGGTTTAAGTTAGATTTACATGGCAAAATATAGTTTGGTTCAATTGGCTGTTGTCCCTTTAGACGAACGACTTGAGGTTTGGTTTTTGGTTTCCCCCTAAATGTTTTGGAGTCTATGGCGAGACTCAACTTAAGGATTAGCTAGCCCCCCCCCCCCCCCCCCCAGAATAGGATTGTTCGAGTAGGTTCGGCTTGAGCGTCGTGAGACCAATGTAGGTTAAGGTCTTATGTAAAATCCCACTCATAGGCCCAACTAAAACCACATAAATGTATAACACATAGAACCAGAATGGCACCCACTGGGAACCACCAGCAGCAACCTTCGCTGAAGGGACCTACAACTCCAACGTAGGTCTCCAGTCTCCATCCAGTGGTCGCCTCTGCAGTTCAATCAAGGGAACCCCTCTGCATGCTGATCAATCAACACCTCCAATCGTTGTGGATTTATCGTTGTGGATTATATGACTTTTTTCCAATGGATTACAGACTTTGTTTCCAAGGGGTTAAAGCATTGCTGCAATGGAATTACCAACAACATAATGGAATTACCAACAACATTGTGGAATTACCTAAACCGTTGTGGTATTACCTTTTTTGACTTTTGTTTTCCTCTTGCTGGATTACATCAAGATCAAGGACATTCGGAGGCATAAGTTCATGTTGGAATTATTCCCCATGGACAGGCGATGATTTCCAAAGGGGGGACTGTATTGAACTAGGCCTCCGACCAAAACATGTCTCTGAAGACCTTCATGGGACAGGAACTGTTATTTCATTGATTTGAATCCAGAAATACAAATTAGCTCATCCAGAGACTGTCTAATTGTATCCTGAATTAATCAATTGAAAGAACACTCTTCTTTTTATATTATCATTACTATTTTACAATATCTTGATAATCAAAAGTGTGTTT